>NC_136059.1:440470164-440570164 GCF_964261635.1 Lissotriton helveticus | reverse complement strand
GCACGCCCTCGACGTGCAAACAGTAAAAACAAATGACAGACAAAAATATATATTGTACTAATCATGTCATGCAATAATAAAAAAAACATTTTGCAATCTTTTGCAATAAATATCAAATTCGAATTGCATGTATTTATCATTGTAAATTTTGTTGATGCTTTGCAAATGTGCACGCGCGACAGGAAGTACACTTAAAGAATCATGTTTTGCTCAGCCAAGTTTTTTTTAGGAGTAACTTCAGGTGTGTGTCTATCTAATGCATCACACATCGAAGGCGCCCTCCTTAATGTTATATTTGGTGTACTAGGCAAAATTGGGCCCAAAATGACATCTGTCAACACAATTGGCCACTCTGTGCAGATAATACGTAGAATTTTTTGTTCTTGTGCACGAAAAGTAGTGATCAGTCTAACGGAAAATTCTGATCTAGTGGTATCAATATGTTTAGGTGCAAGAAGGGATTTACGATCTACTGATCTAGCTTTAGTTAAAGCATGTTCCAATGCAAGCTTCGAATATCCCCTGTTCAAGAACCGATGTACTGATTGGTTTAGACAAAGGTCCAATGAGACTTTATCACTGCAAATCCTACAGATACGTATAAACTCCCCATAGGGGATGCTCTTAATAGTGTGTGCAGGATGGGCACTCCGGGCATGTAAAATTGAGTTGCCCGCTGTAGGTTTACGATGGAGCCGGGTCTCTAGTTTGTCATCTTTTATGAACAATTGTACATCTAAAAATTCGGCCACTTCTGTGGTTATGGCGGCAGTGAATTTCAAATTGAGTGTATTGATATTTAGATCTGCTACAAATGTTAGTGCCTTCTCTGTCGTCCCCCTTCAGATTATACAAACATCATCAATAAACCGCCAATAGTTGACGATATTGGGCAACCAGTGTTGGTGTATGGTTTTGTACATACATACATACATACATATATACATATGTACATATATACATACATATTACCTACTGGCGATAGCCAGTAGGTATATATAGTTAGGATTTTTTTCCTATGGGATTTTTGAAAATTCTATGTCGAATAACTTTGGCGTTTGAGGACAAAATTGGCTGAAATTTTCAGGAAAATTGAACATTTTGTTTCTGAGCAGCCCCTGAAAATTTGGGGGGGTTTCGTCAAGGGGGGGGCGAGAAAAAAGGGGGGTCCCAAAACGTGCTTTTCCCATGCAATTTTCCATAGGGCGGTTGGCCTCACTTTTAGCCCGAACGGCTGAATGGATTTACACCAAACTTGGCAAAATTGTAGGGACTGGTAGCCCGATGTGCCTTTGCTATGTCTCAAGATATATGCTCCAGTGGTTTTTACGAAAATTAACTTTGAAAAATATATATTGGGCTACATTGGGCTATATATATGTTGGAGCCCAAATGTAGCCCAATGTAGCCCAATGTAGCCCAAAGATGGCCACCAGAGACAAAAAAAAACAAATGTAGCCCAAATATCAGCCAGATGTAGCCCAACTATAGCCCAATGACAGAATGTCCCAGAGTGTTCTAAAGAACAACTAGAGTGCTAACAGTCCTACTTATTACAAAGGTATGGCACACCTGAAGCCATCTTGATTGGAATAAAGAGGTAACTCTTAAAACATTTAATTTAAAAAGGAACAAAATGAGGGGGTTCATTTTGCCATAGAAAGTATGATTAGCGAATATATGACGAATTCCCGCATACCATCAGTCCGCATACCATCAGTCCGCAAAAAAAATCCTGCATGTACTATTAGGCCACAAATTAAAATAAAGAAAACTTTTATAACGAATATGCCTTTAGCATACACTAAACAACTAAACTACCCTAAACCCTAAAACACTACCCCCAGCATGACCCTACACTACAAAAACACAACAACACTACCCTAAACCCTAAAACACTACCCCCAGCATGACCCTACACTACGCAAACACTACAACACTACCCTAAACCCTAAAACACTACCCTCAGCATGACCCTACACTACGCAAACACTACAACACTATCCAAAACCCTAAAACACTACACCCCAGCATGACCCTACACTACGCAAACACTACAACACTACCCTAAACCCTAAAACACTACCCCCAGCATGACCCTACACTACGCACACACTACAACACAACCCTAAACCCTAAAACACTACCCCCAGCATGACCCTACACTACGCAAACACTACAACACTACCCTAAACCCTAAAACACTACCCCCAGCATGACCCTACACTACGCAAACACTACAACACTACCCTAAACCCTAAAACACTACACCCCAGCATGACCCCACACTACGCAAACACTACAACACTACCCTAAACCCTAAAACACTACCCCCAGCATGACCCTACACTACGCAAACACTACAACACTACCCTAAACCCTAAAACACTACACCCCAGCATGACCCTACACTACGCAAACACTACAACACTACCCAAAACCCTAAAACACTACACCCCAGCATGATCCTACACTACGCAAACACTACAACACTACCCTAAACCCTAAAACACTACCCCCAGCATGACCCTACACTACGCAAACACTACAACACAACCCTAAACCCTAAAACACTACCCCCAGCATGACCCTACACTGCGCAAACACTACAACACTACCCTAAACCCTAAAACACTACACCCCAGCATGACCCTACACTGCGCAAACACTACAACACTACCCTAAACCCTAAAACACTACCCCCAGCATGACCCTACACTACGCAAACACTACAACACTACCCTAAACCCTAAAACACTACCCCCAGCATGACCCTACACTGCGCAAACACTACAACACTACCCAAAACCCTAAAACACTACACCCCAGCATGACCCTACACTGCGCAAACACTACAACACTACCCTAAACCCTAAAACACTACCCCCAGCATGACCCTACACTACGCAAACACTACACTACCCTAAACCCTAAAGTACTACCCCCAGCATGACCCTACACTACGCAAACACTACAACACTACCCAAAACCCTAAAACACTACCCCCAGCATGACCCTACACTACGCAAACACTACAACACTACCCAAAACCCTAAAACACTACCCCCCAGCATGACCCTACACTACCCAAACACTACAACACTACCCAAAACCCTAAAACACTACCCCCAGCATGACCCTACACTACGCAAACACTACAACACAACCCTAAACCCTAAAACACTACACCCCAGCATGACCCTACACTACGCAAACACTACAACACTACCCTTAACCCTAAAACACTACCCCCAGCATGACCCTACACTACGCAAACACTACAACACAACCCTAAACCCTAAAACACTACCCCCAGCATGACCCTACACAAACACTACACCACTACCCAAAACCCTAAAACACTACCCCCAGCATGACCCTACACTACGCAAACACTACAACACAACCCTAAACCCTAAAACACTACCCCCAGCATGACCCTACACTACGCAAACACTACAACACAACCCTAAACCCTAAACACTACCCCCAGCATGACCCTACACTAAACAACCACCACAACTCTACACTACACTAACACAACACTACACTACACAACACTACACTACACAATAACTAACCCACGAAAAAATTAACACAAACCCACTTACCTCTCTCGTCATCGTGGTTTTCACAACGCAAATGCATTTACCATACATGCCTTTAAAACGTAATTCTTTGTAAAGGCATGCGTGATAAATGCACTTGCGTTTTGAAAAAATGCGGGATAATGGTATGCGAGGTCAATGACCTTGCGGGATAATGGTATGCGGACTGAAAGTCCGCGGGATAAAAAAATGCGGGAAAATGGCTGCAAACCATGATTAGCAGCAGACTTCCCTGGTGAGCACTAGCTTTACTACAGTGATCTAATGAGCAACTAGAGTGCTAACATTCAGAATTGATGGCAAATGTGTGACACATCTGAATGCCTTCTTGATAGAACCAAAGTAAACAAGCATTGAAAATGCAATAGATCTCGCCCTCGTTTAAGTTAAAGCCATTCTGTTTGTAATGAGGTGGCTTTTTAGCTTTGCTTTTATTAGTGTTTTTAAAACTTTCATGTAAATAACATGCATATGTATGCATATATGTATATGTATGCATGCATTTATATTTATATAGATATGCAGATGTTTATATATGTATATTACCTACTGGCGATAGCCAGTGGGTATATATAGTTAGGATTTTTTCTCTATGGGATTTCTGAAAATTCTATGTCTAATAACTTTGGCGTTTGTGGACGGAATTGGCTGAAATTTTCAGGAAAATGGCACATTTTGTTTCTGAGCAGCCCCTGAAAATTTGGGGGGGTTTCGTCAAGGGGGGGCCGAGAAAAAAGGGGGGTCCATAGGGCGGTTGGACTCACTTTTAGCTCGAATGGCTGAATGGATTTACATGAAACTTGGCAAAATTGTAGATATGGTTTGCCCGACGTGCCTTTGCTATGTCTCAATATATGTGCTCCAGTGGATTTTGAGAAATTAACGTTTAAAAAAATATATATATATATGTGACAGCGCTCCGGTTAGCGTACCTGACGCGTAACGGAACTTCGCGAAGCGAAGCTGATTGGCTCTCCGGTGTCTGTCAACATTCTAAACAGTCCGGAGCGGCCGCCACCTTGTCTCTCGGTAGGATCGAGAGACAAGATGTGGTGAAAAACGAAGGGGGAAATGAAGGAAAGGGGGCAAGGTAGACCCCTCCTGACCCCCTAGGATTGATGAGGGGAATATTAAAGTGCCCCGCGGGGCAAAAAAAAAAAATATATATTTTTTTGCGATTTTACGCCGTAGAGGCGCGTCCCGGTACGCGAACCGGGCAGCTCACCGGGCAGCTAACCGGGCAGCTAACCGGGCAGCTAACCGGGCAGCTAACCGGGCAGCTAACCGGCAGCGTAGCTGTCAACATTGTAAACAGTCCGGAGCGGCCGCCATCTTGTCTCTCGGTAGGTTCGAGAGACAAGATGTGGTGAAAAAAGAAGGGGGAAATGAAGGAAAGGGGGCAAGGTAAACCCCTCCTGACCCCCTAGGATTGATGAGGGGGATATTAAAGTCCCCCGCGGGGCAAAAAAAATAAAAAAATTGTTGCGATTTTTCGCGGTAGAGGCGCTTCCCGGTACGCGAACCGGGCAGCTAACCGGCAGCGTAACGGGAGTCCGCCATCTTGTGTTTTTGGAGCGTCCGGTTCGCGTACCGGGTAGCGTCCCGGTAAGCGTAACAAGGGGAAAACCAAGAGAAACAGTAAAAAAAAAATTAAGGGAATAGATTTCCAGCAAACTTGGCAAAATTGTAGGGACTGTTTGTTTGATGTGCCTTTGCAAGGCCTCAAGATATGTGCACGTGTGGATTTTGTCTAATTAAGGTTAAAAAAATATATATATCTGTAAGCGTGCTCCGGCACGCTTACGTTACGGGTTTTGTTTGCGCTGCAGAGCCGATACGTCACGGTTATGCAACGCGTCATGAGGCGTCTCACGTGGCTACGTGATACGTCACGTAATAAAGAATATATTTTACAGCTATAGATATTAGCTTTTAAAAAACCAATGAAATTCACTGAAAAAACCATAGGTTATAGACCATATATAGTTAGGAATTTGCATTTACAAAACCTTGAAAATTCACTGAAAAAACCATAGGTTAGAGACCATATATAGTTAGGAATTTGCATTTACAAAACCTTGAAAATTCACTGAAAAAACCATAGGTTAGAGACCATATATAGTTAGCTGGACATTTTATTGACATAAAACCAATGAAATTCCATATATAGTTAGTTCCACTAACTATATATCGCGCACCCGCAATCCACTGCTGATGATGTCACATATTACATCATTCATGACATGGTCAGTGACATCACTGATGACATCACTGATGACATCTCAAATGACATCAAAAGATTATATATATATATAATTTTTTTCACTGGAAAAAACATAGGTTTCAGGCACGTTATAGTTAGGAATTAGCATTTAAAAAACCTTGGAAATTCACAGAAAAAAAACAGGTTTCAGGGACGTTATAGTTAGTTGGACATTCCATTTTGCTGTTATAGTTAGTTGAGCTAACTATAACTTGCGCCCCCGCAATGCACTGCTGATGATGTCACATATTACATCATTCACGACATGATCAGTGAGATCACTGATGACATCTCAAATTACATCACTGATGACATCACTGATGACATCACTGATGAAGTCATCCAGTGAATGTGTGTTTCTATAAAATGTAACAGTCCTGCCAAGGGAAGACATGGCTTGGCAGTTCGGTCTGGACTGTTTCCATGAGGCACAAGGTCAAGACTGATTTGCATATAGCTGTGTTTGAACTGGGGTGGCGAAGTGAGCTAAAGAAAGATGATGGATTCAACCAAAATCTGTGACTGGGGGTGAGTGTCTGAAAAGATTCAGCGAACCATCCATCATTTCCTTATGTTTGCTTTGATCTACAAATACTTGCATGGGATCAAACAATTTGAGACCAGTTATGGGTCAAGTGCATTACAATGAAGTTGAGAAGATTATTGAAGTCACTACAGCTGCAGGTCTGGTAACCATTTTTAAACAATTTTTTGGAGTCCGGACTGACCATGTTTGACTTTCTATAATTTACCTGTCGGTGGATTACTTCCTTATTTATCATTGCACCGTTTTAAACAATGCAGAACTTTATCATGTATGTTCTTTCTGTAAACCTAATACAAATAATTTGGGAAGCAAGAAAAAAAAGACAAAATGGACAGTGGTAAGGTAATGGTGGTGGTGGAGAGGATTCTGGTGCCGAGGGTGGTGAGGTTCATGCCGCTGGTGGCTATTGTGGCGGTAGAGATTAGAGTAGGGTGGTGATTAGGGTGGCGGTTAGGGTCGTGGTGGTGGTGGTGTTTAGGATAGTGGTAGTTGTGGTTAGGGTAGTTGGTGGGGATTAGGGTTGTGGTTAGAGTGGTGGATGTGGTTTGGTGGTGGTTATGGTTAGAGTGGTGGCTTGGGTAGTTGAGTTTAGGGTAAGGTGGCGGTTAAGGTGGCGGTAGGATGGCGGTGTATTGGTAGAGTAGCGGTGATAGGGTGAGGGCGATGAAGGCGGTGGGGGTAGGGTGTTGGTTAGGGTGGGGTGGCAGTGGTGAGGGTGGTCGTGCTTAGGGTAGGATGATGGGTCGGGTGGTAGAGGTTAGGGTAGGGCAGAGGTGATTTTAATGGGCAGTGCGGTCGTGGTGTCTAAGGTCTTTGTGGTGAAGGACTATGGTTGTGGTTAGGGTAATTGGGGGTGGGGAGGATGTTTGTGGTTAGGGACGGTTGGTCGTGGTAAGGATGGTGGTGCTTAGTTAGTGGTTAGGGTGATGGCTATGTAGGTGGCAGTTAGCATGGCAGTGGTGGTTAGGATGGTGGTGTAATGGTAGAGTAGTGGCGACAGATTAAAGGTGATGGTGGTGGTGTTAGGGGAGGGTGTTGGGTAGGATGGTAGTGGTCAGGGTGGTGGTGCTTAGGGTAGGATGGTGGGTAGGGTGGTGGTTAGAGTAGGGTAGGGTTGTGGTGGTCATGGTTGGATGATGGTTAAGGTCTTTGTAGTGAGGGTGGTTAGTGGTGGTTAGGGCAGGGTCGTGATTAGGATGGTTGTGGTTAGGGTGGTGAAGAGTGGCTTCGGAAGTGATTATGGTTAGAAATGTGGTGGTTTTGTAGGGCAATAGTACTGAGGGTTGTGGTGATGGTTAGGGTGGCAGTTAGAATGCTGGTAGCACGGTGTTGGTAGGGTGGGTAAGGTGGTGGTTAGGGTAGGTTGCTGGTTAGGGTGGTGTGCTCAGGTTAGGGTGGTGAGTAGGGTGGTAGGGTAGGGTGGTGGTAGTGGTTATGGTTAGGTGTGTTATGGTGGTGGTGGTGGTTAGGGTTGCTGTGGTTAGGCTGGTGGTGGTAGTGGTGGTGGTTAGGATGGTTGTAGTGAGCTTGACAGTGGTTAGGATGGTTGTGGTTGGGGGAATGGGTAGGGTGGTTGTGGTTAGTGTAGGGTGCTGGTAAGATGTGGTTGGGTAGGGTGGTGGTGGTGGGTAGGCTGATGGTGGTAGGGTGTTGATTGGGTTGTTGGTAGGGGATATTGGTGGTAGGGTGGTGAAGGTAGGCTGCTTAGGGTGGAAGTAGTTAGGGTGACAGTTATGGTGGTGGTGGTGGTGGTTAGATTGGGGATGGTTAGAGTAGGGTGTTAGGATAGAGTGGTTGTGGTGCTTAGGGTGGTGGTACTGGGAAGGAGACAATAGTGGGCAGTAGGCTACTTAGGGTGGTGGCGGTGGTGGTTAGGATGTTGGTAAGATGGTGGTGTTAGAGGTAGGGTCTTGGCGGCAGAGGTTAGGAGGGTGGTGGTGATGTTTAGATTCATAGTAGGGTGGTGGTGGTAGGGTGGTTGTGGTGAATAGGGTGGTAATGTGGGTGGTGTTTAGGGTTCTCGTGGTTAAAGTGAGCGTGGTGGTTGGTAGGATGTAGTGTAGTAGGGTGATTGCATAGTGGTGGGTAGAGTAGTTTGTGCTTAGGTTGGTGGTGGTTAGGGTGGTCATTGTAGGGAGGTAGTTAGGGTGTTGGTAGGGTGTACCGGTGGTTAGCTGATATTGATAGGGTAGAGATGGATGGTAGGTCACTTATGGTGGTAGTAGTTATGGTGGTGGTTAGAGTAAGGTATTAGTTTGGATATGGTAGTTGTGGTAGTTAGGGTAGGGTGGTGGTACTGGGAGAATGGTGTAGTGTGGTGGTGATGACGGGTATGGTGGTGGTAGGCTGCTTAGAGTGGTGGTAATAGGTAGCGGTGGTTGTGGTTAAGGTGGCGGTGTTTGGGTAGGGTAGTGGTGGTTAGGAGGGTTGTGGTTCTGTTTAGATTGGTGGTAGGGTGGTTTTAGGGTCGGTGTGTTGGTAGGGCGGGCCATTGGGTGGTGTTTAGGGTTATGGCGGTTAAAGCGAGTGTGCTGGTTAGAATGGTGATGTGGTGGTTGTGGCGATGGTAATGGTGATTAGGGTGATGTTCGTAGGATATGGTAGGAGTAGGGTGGTGGTCAGGGTAGAGTCAAGGTGTTGGTTAGGGTAGGGGTGGTTAAGGTGGTGGTGGTAGGGAGGTGGGGTGATGGTAAACATACTGACATGAGAGGGTGTGGTGGTGGTAGGACAGTGGTGGTAGTGGGTTGTTCAGTAGTCAAGTCAAGTCAAAGATAGCTTTATTCGATTTTACAATAAAATCATAAAAGCACATAAAAAGGTAAATACATCCTGTAAAAGACTTACTTTAAGCGTTTAAAAGAGTACATACAGATAAACATGATTCATACTGGGATTCCTAATAAGAACAAATTTTAAGAACATCAATTCTACACACCATGTTCACAGGAAACGCTGCAGTGATGTAAAACACAGAGTAGTTAACTTTCATGTAGAGTTAAAATTAAACCATGGTGGATCTACATCTGATTACAAATTTCAGGTACCTAGACACAGCAGTAATAGTCATTTCATCAGGTAAAGTGAGTAATTTAAGTAGTGCAGGTCTACATTGTCTCAAGTTCCAAAGCTTAAGAAGAGGTAATAAATATCTCTTCCGCCCCCACTCATAAAATCTACAGAACAAGACACAATGGATGGTAGATTGGGCGGAGGACTCATCACACGGACAATTGGTTAATTGTGATGACCAATCGTTTGGATTAGGAAAAGTTAACATCCTGAAAAAGCTTCCAGTTCTCAGACGAGCTAAAAGCATTCTACTATAGCTGGTCTGATCAGGTGATAGATAAAGCTGCAGGCCAGAACTCTGCAGCAAGAATTGGTGATAAATAACAGAAGCCTTTTTTCCCTCTGAACACCAGCGTCGATCTTCCAAAAAAGCAAGGCAAGATTCCTTTAATGCCTTTCTGGAAATTAAAGACAATGATGAGGGCGAGTTATAAAATTCAGGGTGCCCTATATTTGTTAAAAATTCCTGTACATATGAAAGCCATTGAATCTGTTTAGACCCCTCAAGTTTGATACAGTCCGCAATAATCGCCCTGTTAAAGACGGTTTCTGTAGAATTCCAGATCTTGTGCCAAAGCAGCACAGGGCTAATCTTAATTAGATCTGAAATATAGGGCAGAGCCAGCTCTTTGTGACAAACATAAGTGGAGGTGGACCGGGGGACAGCAAGCAGATAACACAGGAAACCATTTTCCTTTATTTGAATTTCATGGCAATCTGCAACCCCCCAGATACCAGCTCCATACACAGCCGTAGATAAACATTTGGCCCTGTATATATCAAGCAGGATGCGTACTGGCCTATCCCCTAGCTTATTTGCAAACTGTTTTAATGCACCGATAGCCCGTGAAAAGGCTAAATTCCTGGTCATAATAGCTGATTTCCAGGTACCCCTTTTATTAAAAACAATCCCTAGATATGAAAAAGTATTGGTTAAGCCTATCTTTGACTTTTCTAAGTGTGTATTACAAAAATGTTTGCCTTATTCGAGGAGCACATGGTGAAGGTCTTCCCTATATTGATCTTGAGGCCCCATCTCCCATGTATGCCGAGAAGCGGGTTAAAGCCTTCTGAAGGCCTATTTGAGTTCTAACCATAATAACAGCATCATCGGCATACAATAGGATAGGCACTCGTTCTCCATCAATTTGGGGGTAGTCCACCTCCAATTTTATTAAATGGTCTGCCACCCCATTGATATACAAATTGAAGAGAAATGGAGCCAGGATGCATCCCTGGCGAACACCTTTCCCAATTGGAAATTTGGAGGTGCACTCGCCTATTTTCCCATACCAGACCTTGGCCCCCGCTCCTCTATATAGCTCTTTAAGAAAATTAAGAATGTTAAAATCAATGCCGAGATCTGCTAAGGTATCCCACATAATATCGTGATTCAGACAGTCAAATGCTGAGCTAAGATCAACAAATGTCGTAAATAAATTTCCCTTCTTTACTGCCGTGTATTTACCTATTAACAATGCCAAATTTAGGCCTTGTTCGACAGTGCCGAGTCCTGACCTAAAGCCATACTGAAATTTGGAAAGGACAGCTTCATCCTCAGCCCATGTCTGCAAACGATTTAAATGGATTCTGCCTGCGACCTTCATCAAAGAATCGAGGAGGGAGATCGGCCTATAGCATTTAGGATCATTGCAATCCCCCTTTTTAAATATTGGAACTACAATAGCTTCCTGCCACGTAGTTGGAAAACCCTTGATGTTGCAGCTGTTTAACACGTTGGTCAGGAGCGGTGCCCACAGGGTGACGTTATCCTTATAGATATCAATTGGAATACCGTCTGGTCCCGGGGCTTTGCTATTGGTGCCTTCTGCTATTGCTAATTCCACCTCTGCTAGGGAAAAGACTACGTTGAGGGGAAATAAGTCTGATGCATCAGGTTCTATGGATCTCGACTGTCCCGGTTCTATGGATCTCGACTGTCCCGGGCCTGAGCTCTTTTGTCCGGGTCGAGCGTCTTGCTTATATAACTCGGTAAAACGATTAACCCAGACGTTCTCCTCTATAGCGATCTCAACCTGGTCAGAATTCCTTTCAACAAAGAACGGGGCGTTAACCGCATTCCAAAATGCGGTATTATCTTTCAAAGCACTCGCCTTAAGTAAGGCTCCCCATGCTGCCTACTTCAAGTCCTTCCTCCGTTTTTGTAGGGCAACCTTATAAGATGCCCTGGCAGATCTGATATCTAGCACATTTCTAGGTACCTTTTTTAAGGTTTGGATTAGGTAGGAATGTGCTTTAATGCACTCATGGTTAAACCAACCCTCAGCTTTGCTCTTCCCCCCTTTTCGTGATGAGCCAGTCAATTAACTGCTAATATGAGCAGAAATCTTTTGAAAAGCTGCGATAACCTTATTAGGGTTGAGGTTCTCCTCAAGACAAATCATAAAATCTATCTGACCCTCTACTAAATTCTGTAAAAGGTTAATGGGGTTTACCTTGTTCCATTTGATTGCATAACCATTGGTTCTAGCCAGGGAAATGCCATAAGAATATAAGTTTTCAGCTACGTTAGAAACTTTCCTACCACACAGCCCTATATCAAAGATTGAGCTAATAGGAAAGTGATCACTAAGCGCAATGTGCTCTGTGTTAAATGAGAGGACACTGCGATGGTGACTTGTAGAAACCAATGTGTAACCGATAATGGACCGAGACCCCCGCCCGACAAAGCTGGGTTGGAAATCAATCTGTGTGTTGCATAATTCATTTGCAAAACCTAAGTCCCAGTCGTATAATAAATGGTTGAATAAATTCCCGAGCACGGTGTGCTCAAAGTGTGTACAAGGATCACCCTAAAGATTCAACATACCACAGATCTCTGTGTCGCTATGTGGGCATAAGTGGCAGTTAAAGTCCCCCGTCACTATGATATATCGTTCTTTCTGTTCTAATCCCCTACGAAGGGCATCATTTAATTCATCAAGGGCCCTGTGTTGATCAGCCTCGGGGATATTGTTGTACAAATTAATCAAAGTAATAGGGTGATTTTCTCCCGACTTTAGAGAGAGGACCTGGTAATAATGAGACCCCCCGTAGGTAAACAATTGGTGGTTAAATTAATTTTGTTGGATATAAAAGGTACATAACCCCCCTGAACATCTGCCTCTATTATTGGGTTGTGCTGCTAACAAATGTGTGCAATAGCCCTCTAGATGTATCTCAACCTTCTCCCAGCATTTCTGGAGGCAGATTACATCGAACTTGTTTACAAGTTCCAGGAATGTTGGGTCCTTTATTTTATTTGAAAGACCCGCTACGTTCCATGATAGTAAGCCCATCCCAACCCTTTGGTCATATCGTGGTGTCCCTGGATCTTGTGTGATAGGGGTTGGAGTGCGACTTAGGCAGGATGTAGGTACCGCTCTATCATCAACATCCCCCATATTCTTAACAGGTAACTCACTTCGAGTTGGAATGCCCATATTAGCCGTCTCGGGGTAGGTGTTCACTAGAGTACCTGGCCTGGACTTCCCATCGACTATAGGGCTAGAAATGGTGGGATTTACTACTTTATCAGTATCCTTACCCTCGGGCGCCGGTGACAGTCCCTCTACCATCTCCAGACAGCCGAATCTATTGGCGGTCTGGATACCTCTCCAGGTGTCTCTAAAGGCTAAATCTCTGTTACAATTACCGCCCCAATGCCACCAATCACCCCCCCAGTTGTTCAGTAGTGGTGGTGGTGGTACAACGAATGATGCAGGAGTGACGACAGGGAAACAAGCAACAGGGACAATAAGGACAGAAAAAATATAATTTTTTTTAACTCAATTCCAGCGCAGCGCTCGCTCAGGAGGATGCCAATAGCCTTATTGTCCTTACCTGCAGGCAACAATGGCTCCCAAATACGCTCAACACATGTACAGGCACAAGCTGTTATTTCTCGTCTGCGGGTAGGGCCATCATAATCGTTATTGCCCGCAGCTATGGGCAAAATGTATTAAACATTACTAAGGGAGTTAGGAACTTAATTAGTCGGTCTTAATTCTTTTCAAATGTTGAGTGAATCGCCCTGATTCTGAAGCATTTGGTCTACAGTTCTGCCATGGAGGTGAAGTAGTGCCCCAGTGTAGACACTACTGAAGCAGTGCAAAAGCTCGGTTAATCGATCCTGTGCCTCGTCTACGCTACTAACAGGATTTACAGAGGACCTCAAAATCAGGTGTAACATACTTAGCACAAACAAATTAGTAGGGGGAATTGAGCACGGTTAATTAGCATTGAAGTTACAAGGATATATCCTTAACAGCAAACAATCACGAGAATGTGGCACACCCTACTTACACTGCTAAATATTACTGCAAGTGGAGGTAGAGGACAGCCTTTTTAAAGGGAACTGGTTGCAGTATTGTTTGCTGCGGGAGGTACCAGTACTAACTCAAAGCATGACGGTGGAATTGTGCCTCTTCTCAGTCACTTAACACATGCTTTTATTTAACTCTTCCTTGACTGGATGAATGGCAAGTCTCACAGTTGCTCATTCTCTTCACAGGTGCAGAGTCCTTCTCAGCCAGATATCGAAAAGATGAACGTGTGCTCCTAAAAGCCGAACTCTGAGTACTCAGTGCTTGTGTCTTGTATACCTGGCAGACTTTCAAACAAGTTACATTTTTTGGAGGGCAGGCCTCCTGGGTGATTTAGTTGCTGACTCGCCTATTTTTACAGCAGTTTATCTTGGTACCCTATTCTACAGAAAATGGGCATCCACAAACGTGATATTGAATAATTTTTATGGCGTCTCAATTTATATTTACATATTCATGTAGTGGGCGTGACACAACTGTATCAGCATCTTCCAGGAACTGTGTGCGCCCTCCAGCATGCTTCAGAAAAGACATTATTTAATTTATGCGGTTTTTCCCAGATGGACTATTTTTTTGTTGGTAAGTAAATGCACTCACTGGGGATCAATTATACGGCGAGATAGCCCAGTGGCCTGAGTCCGTAACAACATAACTGCACTGTCTTGAAATGACATGAAGCCCGACTCAGCCTTTCATCCACGTGAGGCTAACAGAATGAACATCTAACATACAGTAGTCACTTTAAAGTTTTTTAGATCACTTTTCGTTTGCGATGTGTGCTCTCTCATCGGACAGAGATCTTATGTTTTATTGAATTCTTACAGAGCTACATAAATAGAAGTAGACAGGGTACTCCAGCTGAAAGGGGTTCTTTCCCATAGATTTCAAAAAGCCATACAGCGTAAAAAACGACCCATCTAGTTCTCGTTGCCCAACCCTGCATCGCCCACACCAAAAGCTTTTCAACGTCCCTTCACTTGATGGACCACAGCTAAGGATATGTGACGTCAATTCCTAGGTCGCTCCGGTAAGTCAAGGAACTATATCCTCGCTGACACCTGAAGAGCAACTTTCCAAACGCGGACCAGTTCTTATTTGCGGTAAATGGTACCACCAACTTCCCGATATCCCAGTCGTAAAAATAAGAATGGCTGCTTTTATACCTAGCTCTTCGTGAAACTCCCCTGCAACTTCTAAGAGCTCGAAAGAACAGGTGATTCTATTTCCAAGGTGAGTGTTTTCAATTTAGTGATCTCGCAAGGATGGTAGGCAAAGTCGACTTTGTAGGGATGCGCGTTCATGACCACCAGATCGCTGCATACCTCCGTGGCAAACGATCAACCCACTGAGGTGCTACAGGGAATAATTGTGAAAAAGGCAGGTCCACTGCAGACAGGAGGAGAGAGAGCCTCCTTTCACAGGAGTGCAAGGGGCGGCTGCATCAGACTCCCAAAGGGCCAACTGAGAGAACAGAGGGCAAACATACAACAAAGGCATCACAGAGACAGGCATTCACACACTGGATACCAGGTATTGTGTAGCGGGGACTGGCTTTACTGGCTGCGAAAAAAAAAGTCCACAGATAATCACGCCGCCAGTCCCCGCGTGCACATCTTCTGTCCCACCTCGTGCACGCCTGGAATCCGTATCGATTCCAAAAGGCCCTCACCATGGGGAGAGCAGTGCATGCGCTGCTGACACCAGGCCGAGACCTAAAAATTTAGATTTTTAACATTTATTTGTAAATTAAAATGCGTTGCCATCTGTGTATTTGTTTTATGACTGCTTTTTTCAGCATTTTCATGTTTTATTTTGTGCTTCCAATCATCAAAAATACTGAGGCCGGGGTCCCTGGCTTCTAGTAATGACTCCACTGGGGTTCCCAGAACCCAATAATAACTTAGCCGGGTTCCAGTGTTCCTGTAATGATTAAGTGGGAGGTCACAGAAGTAGAAAGGTTAAGAATCACTGCTTTAGGCCATTCTCATCTTCAGGCAGCAACTAAATGGGTTAGAAGTGCCGCCAGCAGCTCTTCAATCATCAACATCAGTACCAAGAGAACTATAAAAAAAAAATGCTTTGTGGGGGCGTGAAGCTTTCCTGACTCCAAGATGGCCGCACAATAGCGTGGCTCTGACCAACTCTGCTTACAATCCGACATAATCCGGCATAAAGCACTGCATTCTACTGTAGCAACCTCTGATTGCCCTCAGTGGTAGATCTTGGCCCACCAACAGCAGAAACAGTGGTGCCAAACGACTGAGGGGATCTCATGCTTTTGCTCGGAGAGTGTGGGCCCGAGCGAAGGGACTGGCCCGTCAGAGCTTAAGATCACAGCGACACCCAGGGTGCTCCACACCGGCATTGAGCGTGGCAGCTGCTGCTCTGGTCGAGACCAGACAAGCCAAGAACCTGCGGGGCAGGCTGAGAACCGGGAATGGAATTGCACCGCTGAGCTCCTCTGGCCCTGGCTGTTGGCCGCGGAGGGTGAGGCCTGCCCCTCCCCACTGGAAGCACCGAGCACGGTGCGAGGGCACCCCGTGTCCGACCACAACAGTCGCATGAAGAAAGGGATGAGCAGAGCTGTTGAGGCGTGAGCTGAGCCAGTTGTTCCCCGCACACACGGACAGGCCAAACATGCTGTGGGAGATATACACCCTGGGCTCAACGGTGAGTCCCACTTTGGCTATCGCTGGGAGTTCCCAAGTTGCTCATAAAGTGGGCCCCTGGATTGCATTATAAAAGTGGTCACAACTGGGGGGAGCAATCAAGACTGTGCCCACAAAAAGCCCCATAAGGCAATACTGATTGCTGCTGCACAAAGGATCATTAGACCTCTTCCAGGCTCCCCTATAGCACAAAGCTAAGCTGTGAGGGACACCCTGGTACTGTGTAAGACTCCTACTGGGGGCGTTCACAAGCTCTATCCCAGACACTGCAACCAGGTGCTCGCCATAGGGCCAGCTCTTCAAAACAACATAAACACAATCATCCAGAGGGGAACAATCAGGATTAAGCCCACAAGACAATAAAATGTATTGCTGTACAAATTAATATCTGATCTCCTCCAGTCTCATCTATACTGCAACACTAGGTCGGAGGAGACTCCTACAGAGATGTTCATACGATTAATCTGACATTCCATACAGGTACCGTCTGAGCCGGCATGCTTTCCAAAAATCAGCGGCGAGGAGACCCAACTCAGCAAGACCAGCAAGAAAGCCCAGAATCTAGCTGGCAGCGGAGTAGCTCTGGAATCCCTAGTTCCTCCCGGACCTATTGCAGCCCAGGGGGCAGCACAAAGCTCTGAGGCACAACAGCAAGTGCACATAGACAGCAAGGTGACCGCCCGGCAAAATCAATAACCATGGGCAGAACAGACTAGGTGCAATCTAAATGGCAATTTGGGACTTGCAAGACCCCCAAGGAAAGGGACCCGGAGGCGCAGTCAGCAGATTCGGAACCAGAAACCACGGAGCCCTCTATAGATCCTGATCTGAAGCAAATACTCTCTGCCATGCAGAGAAGCTTACCAAAAATTGACGGCAAGATAGATGTATTAACATTCAGAATTGACCAAATTACGGAATACCTCGACAAACACACTGAAAGACTAGACACAGTAGAATAGAGGATTTCCAATGTGGAAGATATAGAATCGACTGAAACCATGAGCGCCAAAAAAGTAGACAAACTCCTCCATACACTGCAGCTTAAAACAGAAGACTTGGAGTCATGTTCCAGGAGAAACAACATCCGAATTGTGGGAGTGGCAGAATCTACTAATATTGACAATATGGAGAAATTTGGTTGAGAACCTTCTCTGTACTCTATTGAGGAGAGATACTTTCTCCGCAATATTTGGAGTGGAACGTATGCACAGGTCCAGGACGCCCGTCGACTCTTCCGGACATCCAAACGACAATTAGGAGACCTCCAGCTGTGGACAACATGCTGTATTCTGCCAAATTGCGTGATCTAGCATATGGAAAAACGCACTGCTTTATGGACAAAGAGTAAGTGGCGCATTTCATTAAACAAAGGGGTAGAGGAGGAATGCAACGGAACTCCCGACAACACACCGCCACACACGAAGATTTGTTTCAGAACAACGAGGAACAATGATGCACAATCCACTCACTGAGAGAGGTCCCTAAAGGCTAATGTGCAGCATGCTACAGGAGGCTATCAGGGCCAGCCAGATATGGAGGTCATTACTAGGAACCAGGGCCAGCCAGATATGGAGGTCATTACCAGAGAGCACACTTTGGTGCAAGACACTCGCAACTGCCTTCACAGAAGGCCACAAGACTCAACACCTGATTTATGGTAAGACTGTTCCAACTCAAACTCTGGCTGTGTCTCAGGGCCAAGGGAGGGACCAGGGTGTAATGGAGATGTGCCCCCAAGGCCCTGAACATTGACTGTTGTGTACTCAATATATTACATACAGGGGCAAATTCCCATATGAATTGTGCTCCGCGAACCCCTGGGTGTTGTGGCACGTGGGCATTGCTAAATTTGCGCGGGTTGATGCTACTATCCGGATTAAGGCCAGGGTGGAGCCTGGGAGGAGCGACTTCCACCCCATGTGTTTGCCACTGTGTACAAAAGTTAAGTTTGTGACAAGTCACCTTGTAGGCTTACAGAGGCGTGGGGCAAAGTGTAGCCAGGCAGAAGTTTTATGCTAATGGTGTGGGAGGGATTCAGTTAGGGGAATTATTCTGTTTAATGTTGATGAAAAAATATGAAATCATTACTGGACCGGCTGTGACTAGCACCCACATTAAGAAACATCATACAGCAAAGCATGGATATGACAGAGACCTAACAGGCCACCACACAGTAACGTTTCTCAAATGGAAGATTAAGGGACCCATTGGCCAACGCAAAGTTTGCAAAGTAGTTGCATATCTCAAGAGACACTTGGTGCAAGGAGCGTTCCTACAGGAGACACACTTGGTAAACAGCAGTAGTACATTATCCCCGCAGCGGTTACGTGGCCAGTACTGCGCCGCTGGATTTATTTGGGTCGATTGCAGATCTAAGATCCAGTTGCAAGAAGTGTTTGCAGATCCAGGGTGCAGATTCATTACAGCACAGTGCAGTACAACAAAGTGGGAAACGGTTCTAGTAGGGTTGTACGGTCCAAACTTTGATGATCCCCAGTTCTAAGTTGCAGTAGGATCACATCTAGTGCACTGGAGCTAGTTACCACAGATCTGGGGTGGGGTCTTTAATTGCATACGGGATCCTAATTTAGATTGACGCAAAGGCCCCCCCCTCGTCGCCCATCAGCTGCAGCCAGAGCCATCAAGGATATGATAGGAACACTAGACCTTGCAGATCTATGGACACAGCAGAACCCCCGGGGCGCTGGATATATACATTATTCAGCAGCACATGATAAACATACTAGGATAGACTACTGGTTAATATCTAAAGAATTAACATCTCGGGTCACGAGATGCAAACTACTTTCACATACCTATGCAGGTCACTCACCAATAGAGCTCGAACTAGAGCTAAGAGGACAGAAAGAGGCCCAGTTGACATGTGTTTTCCCCCCTACTCGTTACTGGATCAGGTGTTTGGGACTGAACTAGTGACCACAATAGATAACTTTTTCACTCAGAACGTGGGGTCTGTAAAGAGTTTCACCACGGTCTGGGAGACATTTAAGGCTTACATCAGAGGCAAAACGATGGCTAAACATCCAGGAGTCCTTCAATCTCTCAGAGGTAGACTTTCCACTCTAGAAAAGGAAATAGCATTGCTACAGGCTAGGTATACAGGCACTGGTAACAAACAGATGCTGGGGGAACTCTAAGCTAAAATAACAGAATTCCATGAGACCCCCAATAGGGAAGTGGTGCATATGGAGAAATATGCCACAGCACGTATTTATGGGGAAGGGGAGAGACCTGGGGCAACCTTAGCAGCTATTATCCGACATAGGCAGGACCTAAAGAGTAATATGGCATTGTTAGACGAGCGTGGGGAGTTAGTGCAGGATGAGGGTCTCAAAGCAGAGAGATTCCACAACTATTACACTGACCACTACATAACCAAAATCCCTCCAGACGAAGGGGCAATGAGTGACTACCTGGAGCACATTGCCATGACATGGCTTACCAATGAACATTGGGAGCATCTGATGGCCCCATTGAGTACAGACAAAATAAAGGAAGCACTAGCAGGTATGCAACCTGGTAAAGTCCCGGGTACAGATGGTCTCACAGTCGCCTTTTATAATGCATTTCAAGACATCCTATTACCACATTTGATTACCCTTTTTGAGGAAATGGTGACAGCGGGCACTATGCCCCCTACCATGCGCGAAGTAATGATCGTAACTTTATTAAAGCCGGGCAAAGACCCCAATGAATGTGTTAAACATGGACACTAAACTGTAGGAAAAGTTACTGGCCAATAGACGTTCCCCACTGTTACCCGTGGTTATAAAGCAGGAACAATCTGGGTTTGTCCTGGGGAGAAGAATCCTTTCAAACCTCCGCACCCTCTTCGCAACTATGCAACAGATTAACCTGGAGGTAAAGGCTGCCCCATCTGTCTGGATGCAGAAAAGGCCCTTGATTCAGTCAAATGGGCCTTCAGGCACTCTGTGCTTCGTCACAAATGGGAGAGGGAGATGTATTCTTGATATCCTATATAAAAACTCTGTAGCCAGAGTACATGTTGGGAACGTGGTTTCTCCGCTATTACAGATAACAAGGGGCACCAGGTAGGGATGCCCCCTTTCACCCTTACGGTATGCTCTGAGAGCTGAACCTATGGCAAGTGCCAAACAAGAATACCACGGCCATAGGGTTTTTTGCTTCCCTGGATATAATCTCATCATCTCAGCATATGCGGATGACATGCTGATATATATCTGAGACCCAGAAAAGAACATTGCTCCGTTACTTAGAGAAGTGGTGCAATGCGGAGCCCTCTCTGGGCACCACATCAACTGGGGGAAATCAATTTAATTTCCCCTAACAACACTAATGCAAAGAGTTCACCTGAGTTCCCCCTAAATTGGACAACCGACTCGGTTCGATACCTAGGCATACAGACCCTGTGGTGGTAGTCAGATATAACTACGGGAAAGCAATACATAAACTAGTAAAAGACACAGACTGTTAGATAAAACTACCACTGTCCCTAGCAGGACATATCGCCATTATGAAAACGGTGGTCCTACCCAGATTTCTATTTTCATTCCAAAACATTACGATCCTATTGACGCGATTATTTTTCACATCACTGCACTCAATCTTAAAATTGGCATGGAGTGAGAAACAACCACGAGCAAAGTGGGAAACTCTTACCCTGCCATATGACATGGGAGGACTTGGTGCACCGGATTTTGAAATATATAAACAAAGCAGCACAGAGCTCCTCGGAACACTATTGGTTTCACTGTCCTCCTGAATTACCATATCTATATATAGAAAGAGATGTTGCCGCACCTGACACTCTCCCCCAAACATTCACTTACCAAAGAGACGTTTTGGCACCTTGAATTCCACTGCGCACACCTGGTGTAACCTTCTAGAAAAGGCTGCGGGCTCACTGATTGATTGATTGATTTTAATACTTATATAGCACATGCTGTCATCCTACGGGTATCCTGGCGCTTCAGACTAGGGAGAATTGACCCGAGTGGAGTAAGTCAAGCCGGACAAATAGGAGACAAGAAGTTAAACCTTAGGAATGTAGTGTAGTTCCTATAGTCCCAATAGGCTCTGCGCATTGGAATAATATCTTCAGTAGTGTAGACGTAGGACTGAGGTTAACTAGGTCTCTACTGACTATATTAGACTTAAGTGTTTGCCAGCTAGCTCAGAGTTCACTAGAAACTGTCTCGAATAAGCGAGGAGGAGTTTAACCTCCCAGGATAGACAAGAAGGGATTTCGTTTCTGACAACCATAAAACATGACAACTTTGCTCTCCCTGAATAAGAGTGTATCTCTAGAGTCGTGTGAAAACAAAAGACAGCTATTTCACTTAGTCAATAAGTGCGTACTTAGTTTCACCAGATTGTAGAGAAAAAGAGAGACGGGCGTTTTCAATAAAAGGTGTTATTTATTGAGCAGTCTCTTTCCTCATACAAGAGAAATGAATTGCTACAATTGCAATACTTATAGTTAAGTAAAGTGCATACAGTAAAAGCAGGATTATGAAATAATACTGTAAATGCATTGATATGGTTTCTTAGCCATATGATACTTTAAAATGGATAAAATAGATACATACATATATACATTGGCTAATCGTACTCAACTGGTGCTTCTAACTACGCCTACCCCGGTGTACCTGACCTAAGCCTAATACGTGGGAGGGAGTAAGTAAGTAGCAGTTGTAAGTTAAGTTTGTTTTGCCAAGAATCTGACTCAAGAATTCTCTGTAAGGGTTTAGTCAGTTCAGTACCTGGGTATTAGAAGGCAGGAGGGCTGGTATCTCTCTCTTAGGACTCGGTATCCCAGTCACCCACAAGGGTAGGCTGGAAACGCCAGAGGCTGGATTTCTCGGCAGGAGAAAAGACAGCGTATTTCTCAGCGCGTCAGAGGGGAGGGGCAGCGTCCGTGGGCTTTCGCATCAGCTGGGCTCTTCTGAAGTAGATAGCTGCTCTGCTCCAGGATTACCACCCTGTGTTTGCTTAAGGCAACGTTGGTATATTTATACCTGAAAGGTGCCGGGTTTGACGTAAGGCTGGACATAAGACGTCAATAAAGATGTCACTAAGAACTGGTCGTTCTTACAGTGCTTTACAGGAGTTCTCGGACGAAATCAAAACAAAGCAGCGGGGATTTCCCAGGTTGCTGGAGGCTTGGATTTGTTTAAGAACTCGGTGTGCTTTCTAGGGGGCTGGAGGAATAGGCCTGCTTAATGTGACAGCATGCGCTATGACTGAATTATGAAAAGGGTTTCTATGCAGTTGTAGGGATATTATTGATTTATAACCGGACAAGGGCAAAGAATAGGAATATCGATTCAGGTACCTAGATAAACACACTACAGGAAAGAGCCAGGTTTTTAGACTCCTACGAAACTATCAGGGAGCCAGTTTGTCTGAGGTTCAGAGGTCATTCGTTCCAAAGGCGGGCACCAACCACATTAAATGCCCTCCCTCCAGACCTGGAACGTTTGAACCTAGAGACCATCAGTAGACAGGCACTAGAGGAGCAAAGTTGTATCTTAGGCTGGTACCACGTAAACTTTTCCAGCAATGGGACTGGACCCAGCTCATGCACTGCTCTGAATACCAGGCAGAGAGACTTGAAGTGGACCCTTTCCTTAATAGGCAGTCAGTGAAGATCTCTCAAAGCCAAGGTGGTAAATGAGCGCCGCTGCCTATTAACTGCCAAGCCAGGCAAAGACCTGGCTTGGCAGTTCTGTCTGGACTGTTCCCATGAGGCACAGGGTCAAGACTGATTTGCATTTGGCTGCGTCTGAACTAAGGTGGCGAAGTGAGCTAAAGAATGATGATTGATTCAACCCAGATCTGTGACTGGGGGTGAGTGTCTGAACATTTTCAGCGCTCCGTCCATCATCTCCTTGTGGTTGCTTTGTTTGCCCTAAGTTGGAATGGTATGCCCAGACATGGGTCCCTTGTTCACTCTGCCTCTGGAGTCAAGCTAGCCTGGCAGATGAAGGGTGTTACCCAGAAATCGGTCCCAGGATTCTTGTTTCCGATTCAAGCAAGACTTGGCAGTTTGGTTTGGACTGTTCCCATGAGGCACAGGATCAAGACTGATTTGCATATAACTGAGTCATAACTGAACTGAGGTGGCGAAGTGAGCTAAAGAATGATGATGGATTCAACCCAGGGGGGTGAGTGTCTGAAAAGTTTCGGCGCTTCGTCTATCATCATCTTATGTTTGCTTTGTTTGGCCACAATTGAAGCATGGCACAGAGATATGACCTACACAGTCCGAGGTATATAACGATCTAAGTCCCTTGCGAAGCCGACCTAAAAACATATGGGATAGTTCCATACCTACTTAATAGGGAAAAAGAGAGTCGAACAAGAGGGAGCAAACACCCAAGATGCATAATATATGATAACACTGACGCAATATCAGCAATCACCCTGCAAACATATACATCAGAGACAGGTGCCATTCTCCCTGAACTCACCACCCAGACATGGGTGTAGTGGGTAAAGGGACCAAACTTGGTATACTGTACAAAGAGGAGAGCACTGTGTAAAGTGATTACAGCAATAGGTGCATAACTCTTCATAATGTAGCAACAAAGCAAGATCTTTATGTCAGAATACGAAGATATAACAATTTATAATGTAAATAAGTAATGTTGAACATATGTATTGTGCACTGTCCAGTCAACTGTCCTATTTGTTTATTTTCACCAATAAAAATAAGTTGAATAAAAAAAAACACAGAGCGCTTTGTATTCCCTACATTAAAAGGTCAAGTAACCTATAATTAATTGACCCACTAAAGATACGTTGCTTGTGACTGGATCAATGATGAATAAATGGGGCTAACAGGGGGCATGATTTGCTGTCAACAGACTAAGACAAAATAAGCCTCTGTTCCTCAACTTATCCAATATTTTACAAGACACCATCCACAGATTTACTTGCATGTAATGCCTGCAAATGAACTGCCACGTAATGCCAGGAATTGCCACTATTATGGGAATGACCAGACTATGCCAAAGAAGAGGTACCATCATTTCATGGACACTCAATGTTAGAAATTAATATGTCAGGGCAAGCATTACGCAGGGATCCGAACTTTCATGCCTTGCGCATGCAAAGTGGCTCAGGAATTCCACCATTATGACAAGACAAGCATTGTGCTAAGTGGTGGTAACATTTTGTCATGTTTGCCCATATATGCCGACGTATTACAACCATCGTGCCACAGATGGCCCCAGTAAGCATTGGCAAGAGGGTAGGACGGTTTCGGCGGGTGGCGTATGAGACTAGCACACACTCTTCCTCCTTCCCACCTGTTCATATGAAGCTACCCTGTGCTACATTCACTGAAACAGTTCAATTGAAAGCACTAGGCATGACAAGTGGCCAGTGACCATGTGGCGCCAAAACGATGTTTTCCCATATAAAAATAACCCTTTCCAGATGATCCCTCAATTCCAAACTTTAGCAGACATTAAAAAAATCTGATGAGGTAAACATTAAAAAATCCTGCATATAAATCCATGAGGTTGATAACCACTACCAGAGGTTATTGTGGGACATTTTGTCAAAGACTTAAGATTAGAAGCTCAGTTTCATGCCTTTGTTAGAAATCAAGTTAAAGGGATCCAGAAGATTATGTAAAGCCAAAACCCAATAAACTGGATTGGATAAATCAGTTTAGAAATAGGGCGAATTACTACACATATTAAGTTTAAAGGAGGATTGTTTAACAGTGGAATTTACATCTTTAACTCCAACTGCAAGAGCAGTGAAAATGCTAATGAAACAAATGAGTAGCGGGGCGTGGCCAAGCCACCAACCAAAATGACCGCGTGGCGTTGAAGCTCTGCCGGCCGCTTACAGCCCAGGGGCATTATTCCCCGTAAATGAGGCAGTGACCGTCACCAGCTCGACACCATCAGCTTGCTTATCATGCGGTGCCCATGGCGACCCCTTCAGATCGCTGCGTGATATTCCCTGCACCGGTTCCCGGCCCTTGGAAGATTGTGGGAGGAGCGTGTGTATCGACGCGAGGGCCTAGTCCAGGCAGAGCTGCTGGGGAGTGGTTCCGATCGGAGGCTGGTTCCCGACTGTAGCGGTCCGTGGCCACGGTGGTGAATGCGCCAGGCGCTGTTTCTCTCCTGCGCTCTCCCCTGCCTAATCTTTGACTCAGTCGGGCAGCGGCCACGTTTGGCTGCCTCTGGACTGCACAACTCGCTCCTGCCCCCTCCCTGAGGCCCTGCGGGGACACGGGCGGGCCTGGGAGGCCGTTTGTGGGTGCGGGACAGTGGGGAGATGAGAGAGAACGCATCGTGTCTGGCGCCGGTTGCCATGCCATCCCATCCCGCCCACATGGCTGCATAAACATCGTGCCAGCCCGTTGCTTTGCTCTGATCACCGTACCAAACGCTCTAGCTGCTGGCTGCATTGAAAGGCCCGTGACACCCGCCGCACCACTTCCCAGCAGGAGCGGACGACTGCTCCCTGCGCTTTGGCTGCACGCCTCTGCCTACACGACACCAGTTGCCTGCTCCCATCCCTCTGCATGCCGATCCAGGGGCCCAGGCTCTACCCAGTGCTGTTACTGAACATTGGCCATATTCCCACTGCAAGGAGGCCCAGCCTACGTGATCGATATCCCGGGCGTCCCTTGATGCCCCCCATGAGACCACTCTGACCAGTGCCTTGCTTCTCTTTCTGCACCCGGGGCCAGGCCTCCATTCCTCCCCATTTCACCCAGTGATCAAAGATCCTAGTTTACTCAACCTGCCTACAGCTCGAGGGTTGCTTTGCTGCCACCTCTTCTGAGTGGTCTCACAGCAGCACGGGCCGCGAAGATCCCAAGCAGAAGACCCTCCCTTTTGAGAAGCTTGCTAAGAGGATCCAGAGGGCCCTGACCATGTTGACGACCCTTCTGCTCAGTCTTCTTCACTTTTGCAGGAGATGAGGGCGGGCTTTAGGGCACTGGATGTGCGCTTTGATACTTTGGATAAACGTCTTGAGAGCATGAGGGGGTAAAATTCAAGTGCACGACCGGCGCCTGGATGTGGCAGAGGCGCGCATATCGGACAAGGAGGATGGCACTGCACAGCGCCTCAAACGTTTACAACAAGTGGAGCGCATCCTCAAGGACGTGGCAATTAAGAATGAAGACCTAGAAGCGCGCAATAGGTGCAACAATGTCTGCATTTTGGGGGTGCCACACACCACTGCCACCGGCCGTCTTGACCTATTTGTTGAAAACTTGCTCGCTGACGTATTCGGGAGGGAGTAGTTTACCCCGGGTTTTGTGGTGGAGAGCGCTCATCGCCCACACCCCAATCCAGGTTGCCCCTCCCCCGAGACCTATAATCGCACGCATCATGCACTACGGAGACCGTGCCACTGCGCTCCGCCTCGCTAGAGAACATGGTGACTCCACATGGCCGGGCTCTAAATTAGCGCTCTATCTGTACTTTACACTCATGGTGCAAGAGGCCCATCGGAAATACAGTGGGGTAAAGGCTACCCTCAGGAACTTGGGGTTGAACTATGGCATGTTTTACCCTGCTAGAGTGCGAGTTGATGTCAATGGCCGGGCTCGCATCTCTGACAACCCTACTGAGGGGCAGGAATCCTGCCACTCATAAACAAAACAACAACCAGGGGATCACGGATGGGACTGGGTCATCCCCTCCTCGTGGTGGCTCCAACGCAAGCATGGAACTTTTTTCGAGTTGAGACACCGGTTGATCCCAGCGCACAGTACATTGTTCCCTTGGTGTCGCAACTAAAATTGGGATAATAACACTTATTATTACAAAATGTTTCAGGTGGCTGATTGATTGGCGTGGCGTTGCCACCCCTCATGGTATACACCGTTGATTTGTTGCTGGAGTTGTGGATATACAGTTACAGGGATTTCTCATTCCAGATTTAAGTTACTTGGTGTATCATGGTTTACTGTTTGATGTGGGGCAGGCCTCGTTATTTCTGCAGCAAGGTTGGGTGGGGGTGGCGACAACTTTTTTCACACAAACGTTTGACTTTTTTTATTATGCTCACTGCCCGAATTTTATATTTGTCGATGATTATCTATGTTTATCATGCATGACTGGATTATTAGATGGCCCAGTTAGGGAATGTTAGTGGTCCCTCTGCATTGTCCCTACTGTCTTGGAATGTCAGGGGGCTTAACGACAATCGCAAGAAAAGACATGTTGTCCACTATTTATTATGCCACAACATTGACATTGCGTTGTTGCAAGAAACGCACCTGCCAAAATCTGACCCTACACGTTTTGCCGCCAGCTGGAGCACACAGATACTTTTCCAACTTCAGTAATTACGCCTGCGGCACAGCTATACTCTTCCATAAAAGGGTGCCATTTAGTCTTCGGTCCACCACTGGGGACAGTGAGGGTAGGTACACAATTGTCACAGGGTCACAACGTCGTCTTGGTATGTGTTTATGCCCCGAACACTGATTTGCCAGAATTCTTTTATTCCTTATATGCCCAGCTGGTACAATTAGACTCGGCCTTGATGTTGGCAGGGGGTGACGTCAACTTGCTCCTCAATCAAGCCTTGAACAGCACCGCTAACTCACCTGGCACTAAACCGCAAGCTCGCCATGCACTCCTTGATCTCTGTGACCAACTGACACTCTTTGACATGTGGCGCAGGCGCAACCTTTCCGCCACCAAATACACACATTATGACGGTCAACATAACACTTGGACTAGGATAGATTATTGGCTCGTTTCCCCTAGTATATCCGACTGGTATCGTACAATCGCTACTCTTACGAGAACATTTTCTGACCACTCACCAGTTAAGCTCCTCCTGAGTGTGCCCAGATCTGATGGATACGAGCAACAATGGCGGTTTCCTAGTAGAACCCTCAATGATTACCTTTTTCACTCTGAGGTGCACAATGCCATTGAAGACTATTTTGCTCTCAACACCGGCTCCGTTGACTCCTATGCCGTTCTATGGGAAAGGTTTAAAGTGTATATCAGGGGCGTCTGCATCGTTAAACATACCGGAGTACTTCAGGCTCTCTGAACGACACTCACGTCTGGAACGGGACCTGAGGGAAATTGATAGTGCTACATTAAACGACTCCAATCCTGAGGCTGCTACGTGCTGATTAGCTCTCCTCACCGACTACAGGGAGTCCACAGATCGCAAGATCAATTTTTTTTAGGTAAATACCACATCGCATGCTGCCATGGCGAGGGTGAGCGACTGGGCCGGGTGCTAGCGCAGATGCTTCGCCCCCCCATACAATAAATCCTACATCACTGAACTGAAGTCCTCCACTGACTAGACACTCACGGACACCTCAGAGATCCGTGATGAATTCCTGGACTACTACGCCTCATTGCACACTTCTAGAGTAGGACGCGACCCCCCGGCTCAGGAAACATACCTATTTGAGATCGCATTGGTCTATCTAGAGGAAAATATGCAGGACTTCTTGGCGGTGCCAATATCAGAGGACGAGGTCATTGGCGTCATCGAGGCCCTTAAGGGCTCCTCTGCTAATGGTCTGGATGGATTTACAGGGGACTTTTACAAGGCGTATTAGGACCTACTGGCACTTCAGCTGATTGAGGTTTACGCTGAGGCCCTTGAGAGGCAAGTCCTGTCCCCTATTCTTCGCGAGGCTGTCATTATGCTCCACCCTAAACCTGGTAGGGACCCGTCACTAAGTGGGTCATATCGACCCCTGTCAATATTAAATTAAACTTAGACTATAAAATTCTGCCCAAGATTCTCGCAATGCGCTTATCTCTCCTGATGGAATGTATTATTTCCCCAGCCCAATCTGGCTTCGTCCCCCATCGATCCACTTTCTTGAATCTTCGGACACTCTTTTTGATACTCCACAGAATTAACCTCAACGTCCCAGCAGCTACCATTTTGTTGTACACTCTAAGATTTATTGCCACCACTGAATTACTGTATACTCGACCGACGGCAAGACTTTGCCTGAACGGTACACTCTCTCGCCCCTTCTCTCTATCCCGTGGCATGCAACAAGGCTGCCCGTTGTCTCCATTATTATTTATTCTCGCTATAGACTCCCTCATCCGGCATTTCCAGGAGAAGCATTTACAGAGGGGCCTACAATTCAATACTGGCCCTCTATAGGTTTCCCTATATCCGGACGACGCCATTCTATACGTCAGGGAGCCACATGTTAACTTGGACCCCTTATAAGGGTAATAATCAGATTTGGACAACCCTCTGGTCTAGGCATCAACTGGCGCATGTCAGTCATATTTCCTCTAACCTCAAGCACACTGCAGTGGGAGTGTGAATTCCCCCTTGAGTGATGCACCGACTCCGTTAAGTACCTAGGCATTCATATCCCTTTAGACGCTGCTCACATCCTACGCCTGAACTATGGACAAGCAATCAACGCCATTGAGGCTCAGGTGGAAAGGAGGCTGAGACTGCCATTGTCCATTGCTGGTAGGGTAGCACTAATCAAAATAATTGTGCTCCCCAAGTTTTTATATCTTCCGAACAGTTTCTTTTTAACACTGCGCTCGCATCTTATATGATTGGTCTGGGGAGGCAGATGGCCCGCGTGGGTTGGCAAGTGCTGACCCTTCCATATCCAAGAGGGGGATTTGGAGTGCCCAAGTTCCAGCTTTATTACTTAGTGGCCCAATGCAGCTACGCCTTTGCTTGGTTTCACCCAGACGCTAGGATCCCATATCTTCGCCCGGAGGCAGACATCGTACTGCCTGGAAAACTATCCGATGTGCGATCCAGAGGCGTACCCAGAGACCCCAAAGACATACAAACGGTCTCTACCGCCAGCTGGGCTTGGGAGAAACTGAAGCCGTTAGCGGGCACTACTACACTATACTCATTGGCCTTCCCTCTCCCCAATGCCCGTTGATCACAGGGGACAGACTGGTGCAACGCACCTTGACTAAATTCAACATTACTAAAATGGGAGACCTGTTCTATGATCGACATGTCTTCTCGGTAACCGACGAGGAACATTTCTGCACCGCCACTTTTATGGATCGCTTCGTCTTAGGGGCGAATCCGCTCAGCTGTGCGAGCCTCTCTGCTTGGCTTTCCAATTGAACCTGAATCATTCGCCCCTCTATCTATGATCATTGAGAGTCAGAGAGGGATACACATCGTATCCAAGCTACATAAGGCATGCTCTGATGTCATTCCGGTCACAGACAAGATTTGTAAACTCTGGGAGTACGACCTAGGACACCCCATCACAGACGACCAATGGGTCAAGTGTTGCACAGTGACAAAATATGTTTCTTTAAACAGCCGGCATAAACTGCTTCATTTTAAATTTTTGCATAGAATGTACATCACCCCGGCAAGATCCCACAGGCTTGACCCATCCAGATCGCACAACTTTTGTAAATGCAATGCCCCTTATGCTGACTTCGCTATCTCACATGGACATGCCCCAAGATACAGTCTTACTGGGAGACAGTACCAAGACACTAGGTGACATGCTTGAACTGACCCTGAGCCCCACTCCTGAGATTGCACTACTGGGCTATGTGGTGAACTTCCCCAAGGGCATGCGGAGGTTTACCGCCATTAGTTTCCTACTAGTCAAACGGGACATCGGACTATACAGGGGCCGCAAAACAGTTCCCACACTACAAAGTTGGCTGCATTGCCTAGCGTTCTGCAACACCAACAGCGAAATGTATTCCACCACATTGCCTCGCTCTTCACGTCCCAAGGACATCTGGGGGCCACTTAGGGCTTATACGGCGGCAGAGGGCCGAGCCACCAGCTCTCAACTTGACCAGGGCATAGTCCTGACTGGAGTGGGATGAGCAGCTGGTGTTTCTGCTAACTAGCGAGATTGTCGTTTTTGCTGCTATGTATCTTTTAGTTAATGCCACATGTACGGGTGGGTTAAGTGTCAGGCGGCTGGGAACGGAGGACCCTCCTTTGCTGACGTGGACAAACCACTGGACTGCATTTTACATGTACTCATAGTTTCTCCTTCCTTTTTTTGTTTTTGTACATTGTTTCGGCTTTGTTATGATCAGCGTCAATGTGTTGTCTAATGTATACAAGGTTGGCAGTGAGCACCCTTCTCTGTACCGCTGTAACGAAATAAAATGGTAAATAAAGTTTTAAAAAACACACAAAAACATTAATGAGTAGCTACAATAAAGTAGCAACTATCTGCTTAAGCATTCATCCTGTAAATTAATTTTACGGTGATCCTAGTGTCTCTCACTGTGGGGTTGACCCACTTATCTGAAATTCTTTGCCTTTCAAACTGGTGTAGGGACCAAACTATGCCAAATAATATATCACATATTAAGCAATAACATTGTTTGGGACATGGGAAGTGACTGCTCCGGGGATTAGACAGCTTTTGAAAAAATTAAAAGAGGATCTTTAAAGTCTTCTGTGCGGACTGAATTCTGGAATGCAAAACAGGCTTTTGTGTGTGGTGTGTGCAGAATCAGCATTCAGAACTTGTTTTCCAGAGCTTATTTTCTTGCAGGTAATGATATTGCAAATCGGGCCCCTACTGGGGGTGATGTCCTTCTGTGTTAGTAGTTCCAGAGATTATAAGAGATTATGTTCTCTGAATTATGGTAGCAAGCTAGCATTCCCATATGTTTGACAGCTGTGGAAATCCTCGGTTTGAATTGAGAGACACAAAGTTTCAGTAAAACGTCCTGGAAATGTATGGGCACTTCAAATGAAAATATTCTAAGATTAAGTTTTACAAATGTAATTTAACTGTTCGAACCTTCAATAGCGCAGTTAGTTACCTGAGCAAAAATTGCTTGAATCAGAGTGACTCAGAAAATGAATATAAAATTGCCTAGCTGACACGAAGGAAAATTCCAAGTCTTTTAAGGACATAGGGGCGAGGATTAAGTACTCGTCTTTACATTTATTTAGCTCAGCAGCCAACAACACAATCATAACCAATAACCAGAAAGACTATATAAACTTCAACATAAACGTCCACCCGTATTGCTCACAATCCTATATATTAATCATCAAGTAAAGGTACTTCTCTTTCTCTCGCTGTTCAGCAGCCATGGACATGGCTTTGTAAATACACTGTTTTCTTAGACTTATGACATTGTGATAGCAAACATTTGTATTGTTCCACTTTTTCCTTCTATCTTATTTTTGTCTTGCTTCCTAATTTCCCTGAGGCATCCGAGGGGGAGGGCCCCACTCCACTTAGTCTGCGCCTCCCTCACACACAGCAGCTGCATACAGCATGGTGTGTTCCCCCTCCTCGAGGCTTCCTCCGAGTGAAGAGCACTGTCTTCCAGTGCAGCTGGCTAGCAAGCCGGTCTTGAACCCACCCGCATCCAACCATATTGAACCCACACCTGGAGCCAGCCTGAGTAAGTCCTGGTCCTCCAATTGGTGCCCCTCCAGTCGTATATCCTTGGAAGTGGTGCTAAAGGTGCCCAGATAGCCAACAGCCAAAGCATGGAAAATTTCTATCCAGAACGTGCTCTGAGAACCGAGAGGAGATCAGGACCTACCTGCTCACTGATGCACCCAAGATGTATTGCTGACCGGCCTGAATCCACAACAGCAAATCCTGTTCAGTGGCTCCTTGTGGATGAGATATCCTGCCTCGTTGACCACAGATTGCAACTTCGTCCCACTGGAGATTTTCAACTTCCAGGTAAAAATATTAAATCCGAGCATACACATCTTTACTGTGACTTTGTCCCTGTGGTTCCCCAATGATAACACCTCCTTCTCGGACACTGCTTGTTTCTTTGCCCCACTGAACTTTACCTTCTCAGACATTTGATGGTGCAATCCTGATTTTGTCCAGGCTTTACCTCCAGGCTATACAATTTTTAGACCGGATAGAAAGAAAACCTGTGGAGGCGGGTTGGCAATCATCTCTGGAAATTTCCTAACAATTCCTCATACTTCGATTTAGCCCATTTGAAAGGGGCAGAAAGCCTTGGTTTCCGTTTTAAGCTCAGCTTATCTATCGACCTCTAGGCCCCAGTTCCCATTTTCTTCAGAATCCTTAGGTGATGCTATAGCCCCACAGAATCTTCGGTACTCTAATTTTACTATCTTGGGAGACTATAATCTCCATCTTGAATGTAGTAATGATCTCAAGCAGTACATTTTTGGACATACTAGACACTTTCTGGCTCCATCACTTGGTGGTGTTCCCCACACATTCTGCAAGATACATTCTGGATGGTATCTGTTTCAATCTACCAATACTCACAGTTGAATCACCTATTTGGCAGGCATGGTCATATCATATGCTGATCCTGGTCAGCATCAATCCCCAGATAACGAGTTCTCCTCCTACCCCCTCAAAGCCAACCCTGCAAATGACTCATAAAAGGGCAAAGCTGATGGCTGACTCAGAGTTGAACAGACTTGCATCAGCTTCCACTACCATTTTGTCAGGAAACACTAAGGAAGATGTCGGACATTTTAAGACCTGGATTACTCAGGTCAGCGATAAACTAGCACCATAAGTTCATGTAATAATAATAATCCACATTTGTATAGCGCACAATCACCCGTTAGGGTCTCTAGGCGCTGAGGGCCGTCGGGAAGATTAAGCAAGCTATTGCCCAGAGTCGCATGGTGCTGGGCTAACCTGCCGCCGGAGCCGGGGATCGAACCCTGATCCCCAGATTCCAGCGTCAGTCGCCCTGGCCGCGGCGCCACACCTCTCCCACCAGGAAACCGAATACCCAGCCCTCAGCCCCCTGGTACACTCAGGCTTTAGCAGATTACCATCTTCACTGTAAGCAGCTTAAGCGGAGGTGGAGAAGAGCCTATAAAACAGAAGATCTAGTGCAGTTTAGATTGTCCCTAAAAACCTATTCTTCTAAGATCAAGATAGCTAAAAAGGTCTATTTCACTAAGCAGATAAAAGAAGCCCAACAAGATCAAAAATCCATCTTTACAATTGTTAAATCATTCTTACAACTGAAAGTCTTAGATAAGCATTGCCTCCACCACAGACCCTATGCAATCAAACCTGTTCTTTTTTTAAGACATCCAACGCGAGTTCAGTACTACTCCTTTGCCCATTCAAGATTTAGAGTTGGATCCCTCTCATTTAGGACCCTCCCTCCAAGTTTTTTCACAGAATCAGCTTAGCTCAGTCCCGACCACCAATTCTATTGTGCAAATCAGGCATCTGTTTTGACCCTGCCCTCCATGCAGTCGTGAACATTGTGAACCTTGTGATCAACAAGATCATAAACTCCTCATTAGCCACAGCAGAAGTGCCAGCTGACTGGAAACTATCTGCTGTTAAACCATTACAGAAGAAACAAGGAGCAGACTTCTCCACTCCCTCCAATCTCCGCCCAATCTCACTACTCTCTGTCCTTGGGAAAATCGTCTAAAAATTGGTAAAAAGCCAAATGAAGAATTTTGTAGAAGAGGTCAATATTCTCCAACCCCGGCAGTCAGGCTTCCATCCTAAACATTCTACTGAGTCAGCACTGCTGGAAGTTTCCGACACATTAAAATTAATTTGGGATGCTGGAAAGAATGTAGTGCTGATTTTATTAGATGCATCAGCTGCATTTGGTACTATCTCTCATGACATCCTATTACAACATATTAACAATTGCTGCACTTCCCTTCTGGCCCTGGCCTGTCCCAAAAAATTTCTCGTGGAACACAGACAAACAATAGTACTAGGACCATATTTATCACCTGAGGTGACCATCACTTCGGATATCCCACAGGGCTCATCTCGTAGCCCTGTGTTATATATATATATATATATATATATCAGAGTTGCTGCAACACACCACTCTTCGTCTCCTCAGTAAGCAGACACGGACCCAGTATCAGTGCCAAAACTTTAGTTTATTTCTCGTCGGCCATTACGCGTTTCACAACCTCAGTGGCTTGATCACATGACGTACACACATACACATATATACACATACATACACCCTCATTACGCTGATATCATCTTTCGGTATCACAACAACCTTGTGTGCAGATGATAAATAGCTGATTCTGGTTCTGATAAAGAATCAACCTACTTAGAGCTCAATTTTAAGCTTTGTTCAACGGAACTTTCTCAGTTGATGCAATCCAACCACCTTAAATGCAATACAGATAAGACGGAGGTTATGCTTTTAGGGAAGACCTATCCCTTCCATCCGGTACTGTGGTGGCCAGATTCTGCACCCCCCACCCCACCCCACCCAATACAGCTGAGGTGGTAAAAACCTTGCCGTGATATGTTACCCCTCTTTCCTTTCGTCCGCCCAGACTTGCAGTGGCAGGAATGCGTTTCAAGTTAATAAAATCTTCCCAAAAATATTTTCAACTCTTTACCCAGTGCAGCATTAAAGACATTAATTATGAGGAGACTGGGCTATTGTAACAGTCTATATGCAAGCACCACTAAACAAGTGTTACAGAAGCTGCATACGGTGCAACACACAGCTGCTAGGCTTGTATTGCAAATGCCACAGCTTCAGCAGCTCTTAAAGCCCTTCATTGGTTGCCAGTACATAAAAGGGTCTTATCCAAGCTCCTGTTGGTCACCTTTAGAACCTATAGAGTCAGGACCAAAATATCTAGTCTCCAGATTTACTCACTACACCACCACCTAGCTCTGAGATCCTCATCTGCAAATTTGCTTAAAGCTCCAACCTTTAGGTGTAAGACTAAAAGGTGGCAAATCTCTTGATGTTCTGGGGACCAGGGCTTTGAATCAACTCCCCAGACATCTGAGATTTATTGACTCAGGATTGCTGTTAAAAAAACATTTGAAAACTTAGATCTTCGCAGCCTGATGCATTATGCCACTCCCTGATGTAGGGACCCTAGCGTATGTTAATGTTCCATCTTTCCACTATGAACTCTATGCTTCTCTGCTCCGCACCATGATGCTCCTTTTTGATGTGGCAGTTGTGCTCTACAAATGCAATATTCATTCATTCATTCATTTTCTTAAAAAATTCTTCTAAGTCCAGTCTGGAGTTGAGCGGAGACTGGGCCCAGTCCACTCCATGTATATGAGCGCACTCCACTGCAGTCGGCCATAACTTTCAATTTCGTGCAAATAGATGTCCGCGGTTGACGCTTTGATCTTTGAGGTGTTCTTTTTCAATTAAGCCTTAAAAATTCATAACTCTGGTTCTACAGATTAGATTTTTGCTATTTTGATATCAAATAATGTATTAAATCTACTCTGCTGTGAGGGGGAGGTTGTGCATTGAGTTTCAACTTATTACTTTTGAAGTGCTGCATAACTACTTTACACATTGACTCCAAGTTAAGCTTGGCTGCTTTTGTACCAAGCTACCAGGGGGTTAAGCACTGGTTAATTGAGTGACTTTTTGTGGTTTACCCTGACAAGGACTGTGGCTGTTGCTTGAAAAGGCTCACATCCCCCTCAACCAACAGTCCAATTTCTCACAGTAATCCTAGAACCCTCCCACATCTAACGCTAAAATCCCATTTGAAGCAGTCATTGTACCCCCAGGAAACCCAGAGGCAGAAATCTGGAAGAACAAAGCACAGTTTTCCAGCAACCAGAGAGTGGAAAAACAAGAACGGTTTTGGCATCATATTCTTTGCACTTGAAGGGCACCAGATATATTATATCTAAAAACACAGGAGACCGAACAAGCAGGATTTTATACTCTTGTAGCATTTGACACTGTAATGTCAAAAACAAGCCCAATATGATTGGAGTCTGCCTGACTGGCAGGACAAAGGAAGGGCCCAGGTGTCAGTTAACATTTGTCTTTGACAGGGGAGGCCTCTTTGAAGTGTGCTCCAAGTGTAATACATAAAATCCCAGCAGACCCGTTAAACAGGATTTGACATTCAAGCAGCTTTTGTCAATGTAATGTAAAAAAAAAATGTTCACATGTGCATATCTGTCCATTTATGTCATCCTATTGTTTGCTCTTTGGGAACATTTCACACCTTTCAAATGTAAATTACTGGTTTGCAGAAGTGGGAGAACAAATGGGAATTGGACTCAATAGGCTTTAGGCACGGAAAAGGTAACTTTGTAAAAGTACCCTTTCCTTAATATGGATCATACATATGACATTCTCATTGAATTTGATTTTTAATAACTAATGAAAATTGTTTAGTTATTTTTCGACCGTTTCCAAACCAAAATTATTGTTATTAAATGTAATATAACCCAGTGTTTTTCGCATAGAAATGCCTGCCTTTTTACAATGAGAATAGCTTTTAGGGCTTTTTCACTATACAGACATGTTTAACCTTAAATTCATACATGTCCTACTTTTGAACACCATGCACCCTGCCTTATGGGCAAGGCGGCCATATTAAACATTTAAAGGGAAGACTTGACCTCTGAAAAGTGGTCATTTTGATAGATTGAATTTGCAGTTTAATACTAAAAACTGCATGGCTACAAATAGTAGGCCTGCAATCATGTTGGCACTCTCACTATACTTGGTGCAACAATTGAGATACAGGCCCTGGGAACACGTTGTACCACATACTAGGGACTTATAGGTATGTTAAATATGTCAATTAGGGGTCAGCCAATTTTACCATGCTGAAAGGGAGAGCACAAGCACTTTATCACTGGTTAGCAGTGGCAATATGCACAGAATTCTAATGCCAGGAAAAATATAGGGTTCAGGAAAAGGCAAACAATTAGGGGTGGCCACCTAGAAAAGGCGGATTTTCTACAGAAATGTATTACAAACTCAACATTCTTTGCTTTCATTCTAAACCCGGTTATTAAGGAAAAGTGATTCAGTGGGGGCCCACATAAGTCTAAAGATTAAGAATGGCTGATCTAGGTTTTTGACCATCCTTTCGGTTAAGCCTAGAGATCCAATGTGGCCTTTCTATTTCTAACAAATTTAATGTGGAAAGTTGTTGGATTTTGGATAGTGTTCTACATAATGTTTATAGGTTTAACTCCTTCATGGGAGCCAGATATTCATAAATTAATCTTGCTAGTGACACTATTTGCTCCCATTTTTAGGTCACGCCTGTCAATGCGCATGCGCATTGAGCTTGTGAGACTATAGGGGCTTAAACAGACTTTAACTAGACTGGCGATTTGATGCCGTGCCCTTGTAGGTCAATGCGCTCCTAAAATGCGCGTGCACAGCATCAAATCGCGAGCCATCTGTTCCCCAGCTTGGCGCCTCCGCTCCTGCTCTCTCTTTCACTTTCACGGCCGGCAGGCCGTGTCTTGTTTTATTTTATTTGTTTTAGCTCGCCCATCTCCTGTTTGCCGCTCATTTAAAGCAGTCGGTTAACGATGCCTCTTACTGGTTTCCTTTATCCTTCCACAAGTGTCTGCCCATTTTCCTTCTCTTTGTAAAAGCTCTGTGAGCGAGTGCATGCATTTCGCAGTTCTGTGTTTTCTCTCTTGTTCCAGCGCATTCTTTAATGTTAAGAAACATCAACTTCGCATGTTCTGTTCCTGTCAGTACATGCAGTTTCACACTTCCACTTTTCTCCCTCACCGCGCTCACCTTTTTTTTTCCTTTGCGATTTTGATCTTGACCCGTGCATGTTGAGCTTTTTTGCACTCGCCTTATTTACTAACATCCATAAACCCCGATCCTTATCCTTCTCTAAGCCTTCACCGACTTTATTTTCCGCTTCGAAGCCTCACACCTTCCTTCAAGTTTTAACCCTTTATCCACCACCGCGTACAAATACATTTTTATCAACATTAATTTACTGCTTATCTTCCTTGGCCTTAAGTTCATGATTTGTTGAGTTACGTACTGTACCAATACCACTCCATCCGTCACGGCCTTCTAACCTGTTTTAAAGTACAAAATATATTCTTTCACGGTATTGTACCTGTCTTGCAGACTCACGTAGCAAGATATGCTCTCCATAGTGCCTCGGGAACGTAGTCTTGGGGACGTATTGAACCTAGATAATTGCTTCATTGTACATTTCAAAGAGCAGCCCAGGACCCTGTTTCATTCCTTGCGCAAGGCCCCATCACACACTGGCTACCCCACTGCGCACTTCCAATTGTGTTATACAGTCTGTGCTGCCAACTACAAACTATGCTGTTTATAGCGGTATTCTTTAGTAACAGCAACTCGACCTCTCACCCTTCTTCCGATCAGCCCTATCCCATCAAATACCACAGTATTCCTCTCACGTCTCTGCATTTGCCCTTCTTGTCCAGGGGCATAGGTTCCATTGGTGCAGCATGTGCCATGTGCTTTTCATCTCGACCCGTGCTCCTCCCCTAATTATTCACGGCCGGCCGTACTTTCACTTTCACGGCCGGCAGGCCGTGTCTCGTTTTATTTTCTCAATATTCTTGTCTCTCTGGCTGTTCACTGTTTTTTGTTTTGAACTCCCACTGACACCGCACTCAAAGCATGCTTGCTTTCTAGTAGTAGACTGCACTTGCACAGCACATTCTTGCACAGAGCCCTGTAGGAGCCACGCGTGGTGTTCAGGCTCCCCGGTCTGCATGGAGTTGCCTTTGTCTTGTTCGGTGGGCTGTGTCTCACTTTGGTGTCGGGCACCGGCAGCGCCTTGTTGTCGGCTGGTTGCCTACACAATAAAATTTCATATGTAGATGTATTGACCTCAAGTATGCGGACAGGTTAAACATATGCTTCAATGTTAAATGTGTGCTTGGGCGAGCCTGTGCTGTGCTCAGGTTGTCATCATTGGACTGCAGTGTTTCCTTCAAGAAACTCTGACCTTCTGTTCGTTTGTTTCTTGCTTTTTGACTGTGGTATACATTAGGCGCCAGGTTTCTTTCCGCTCACGTGCACTTTCCTCCTAATAGCACCCATTAGTCTGCGTGAGGTCGTCTTTTGTTGGCGCTGCTGTTTCACCTTTTTTGCTATCTACCCCGGTTGCCACGTAACTGTTGCTAAACCTATGTAATTCCTTGTGTTTAGCCGTTTCTGGTCAAGGTTTGATTTCTTTTTTATATGAGGTTTTGCTTTTCTTTTTAATTGTGTTTGTTCACAGCAGTTGTGCCACCCCACAACCCCCTCAGTCAACCACTGTCTCATGGGTGGTAGGATATCCTCGAGAACCACGGTGCGGGCCAGGCTGCCCCTGCGGCACTGGTGTGTCCCTGCACCGCCTCCCTTTAGTGTAGTCTCACTCTTTCCACCGACCGGTCCCTGTCCTGGCCAGGTCGATCTGGAAACATGATTCTGTATGATAATGCATACCACATCCATTATGTTATGACGTTCATTGCAAAACTTGGATTCTCTTAATGCGTACAATTCTACATAGCCTCCTTAATCCAGCCCTTTCGAACTGAAGTTCGCCTCTTACTATCGATATAATTTACTTAACATGAGCAAAAGAAACAATATACCGGAAAACGCATGCCTTTTGTCTTTAGACATAGATTCTGCTTTAGCCTGTCTGCTGTAAAAAGGAAACTGAGATACCACCCTTTTTTCCTGCATTACAAACCAGGCCTACATGACTCGGTACACTGGTTTGGCCGTTATCCCTTTTTATACAAAATATCCTTTTCACATAATGGGGCTGTGGGTACAGACACAGACAGGAGGACTAGGCACATGGGGTCTGGGCTGCACGTGCCATAGGGGCAGGTTGGTCCTGCACGGGTCCCAAAAGGGCACTGTCTTGTTTTTTATTTCACCCTCGCGTTTATCCTCCCCCCTCCCCCCTTTCCCCTTCCCCACAGCAATGCCAAGAGTTTTTTTTTTAGGTCTCGCCTGTCAATGCGCATTGAGCGGAGCGAGACTATAGGGGCTTAAACAGAGTTTAACCAGACTGGCGATTTGATGAAGTGCATGTGCGCTTTTAGCTCAATGCGCAAGCGCAATGAGTTAAAATGCGCGTGCACAGCATCAAATCGCCAGCCATCTGTTGCCCAGCTTGGTGCCGCCAGCAGCTCTTCCCGCTCCGCCCTCTGCTGCATGAAAGGCTTTCACGGCCAGCCGGCCGTGCTTTCAGTTTCCCGGCCTGGCGTGAAAGCCTTTTATTGCTTTTGCCTGCTGTAGTTCTTGTTTTTTAACTTGTTAAACCATGCGTGACTCGTTTCATTTTGCGGCCGCTTTGCCTCCCACTCGCTCGCATCCCGCCCCCCCACCAGGCTCACGCTTCTCCAGCCTTCCTGCTTTGGCTTTCTCTGGGCTGAGCTCTCGTGCTTTCAGAAGAGCTTCAGCCCGCATATCAGAAAGTTTTTTAAAAATCAAATCATGGCAAGTTACGTCTTTCGCTCGTTTCATTTTGCGGCCGCTTTGCCTCCCACTCGCATCCCGCCCCCCCCCACCAGGCTCACGCTTCTCCAGCATTCCTGCTTTGGCACCTTGGTGCCTTGTACTTCATGTATTCGATTGTCACTTACTGCTACCATAGCAAAGCTTATGTGAATTATTTAATTTCTGTGTTACCTTGGACTTTCTTAGTACAGCACACGCAAGCGTTCGAGCAATGCCAGCACTATGTAAAACTCCATAAATATTAAATAAACAAAGGAAGTAGGATGGATGTGCCCCACTACAAAGTTTGCTAAGTGCTTTGCACACCTTTGTTCATGCATGGGACTAAGACCGCAGAAGTCTAATTCACGCAGGCATGTAGGACTTTGTAACACAGTACCACAGCAACGTTACTTTACGTATTTCAAAATGCCTCTACCCTGTGGTGTCCTTTTTCAGAATGCTAATGCAGCGCTTTCCAAGCAGGCACAAGGGCTTTCTGGCCCTTAGAATGTCGGGCAGTGTTTAGGGGTCCTGTCCACATTGAATATGAATATCTCTACCCACCTCACCGTTACCTCTCGCTGCCTTCCCCTCTGCGTCCTCCTCGTCCCTACATCTTCCAACCGCCCTCTCTTTCTGTCTCTCCACCCCACCCTGTTCTTTCTCTCCGTCACCCTCTCCCCTTCCTTGCCACCCAGAACAGCTGCGTTAATCAGCATTTCGCAAATGATGCCACCAGAGTTCACTGCCCAGCAGTATGACACGGAGACATTACGGCTTAATTCCGAGATTACCGCCTCTCTACCCACTTCACCGTTACCTCTCACTGTCTTCCCCTCTGCGTCCTCCTCATCCCTACATCTTCCAACCGCCCTCTCTTTCTGTCTCTCCACCCCACCCCGTTCTCTTCTCTCCATCACCCTCTCCCCTTCCTCGCCCTCTCTTACACAGTCACCGCATGCCTGTGTGTCTCGTTCTGTCTCACCCACTCCTGCTTCTTTCTCTGCCCCCTTTCCTTTTCCGTCCCTCTTCTCTCAACACAAACCGAAAGTGCCTGCCAGCAGAGCACACGGGCTTCCCAGCACTTTAAGGCAAGGATGGCGTTTTGAAAGTAGCAAGAACTTGTCTTGCAGGCACCCCGCCCCCTCGAAAACACTCAGAAAAGCAGCGTTAATCTGCATTTCTCCACCTGAGTTCACGGCCCAGCGGTAATGACACACAGACATTACGGCTAATTTCTGAGATTAACGTCTGCGGTAAACGAGCCTGCACAGACGGACGCTTTTGCGCATTTTATGCACACTGCGCCACTGCATCTGTGGCGTGGTTTTAGGTCACAAAGAAGTATTTTTTTGCTTTGAAGCCAACTGCACCTTCCCTCTCTCTCACAACCGCCAGGCCGTGTTATTTTGCTTGCATTTCTCCTTCCCCTCCCCAGCCGCCAGCACCTCCCCTCTCTCTCACTACCGCCAGGCCGTGTTATTTTTTCAGCCTCCCCTTTTTTTTCAGCCCCTGTTGTGCCGCCCGACTTGTTTCTGTTTGTTTTCGCTCCTCCCATCTCTCTCACGGCCGCCAGGCCGTGTCTCCCTTTATTTCGAATTACCTGATAACGTTAATTTTCTTTCTTTTTAGCATCACATGGCAGTCTGAAATTAGAATTCTTAATCAGTGTTGCATTCCAAATGCTATAGGTGTCACATTCGCGAAAGTTATAAATATTGGCATTGTAAATGACAAAGCTATCAATTTAGCTGTTTTAAAAACCAACAAATAAATAAAATATTTGTCATTTACAAGACCAATAGCTCCAACTTTTCTAATGCGAGACCTATTGCATTTCCAATGCTTGTTTTATTTCCTTCAAAGAGTTATATTTAGGAAAGGCTCCACATCAATCAAGCTATATGTGTATATATATATATATATATACTACTGGCGGTCGCCAGTAGGTATATATAGTTAGGATTTTTTCCCTATGGGATTTTTGAAAATTCTATGTCTAATAACTTTGGCGTTTGTGGACGGAATTGGCTGAAATTTTCTGGAAAATGGCACATTTTGTTTCTGAGCAGCCCTTGAAAATTTGGGGGGGGTTCGTCAAGGGGGGGCCGAGAAAAAAGGGGGGTCCCAAAACGTGTTTTTAACATTGAGTTTTCCATAGGGCGGTTGGCCTCACTTTTAGCCCGAACGGCTGAATGGATTTGCACGAAACTTGGCAAAATTGTAGGGACTGGTAGCCCGATGTGCCTTTTGTAGGTCTCAATATATGTGCTTCAGTGGATTTTGAGAAATTAACGTTCAAAAAAAGATATATATCTGTAACAGCGGACCGGGCAGCGCTCGAGTTCGCGTACTTTTCGCGCAACGGAGCTTTGTGAAGCGAAGCTGATTGGTTCTCCGGCGTCTGTAAACATTCCAAACAGTCCGTAGCGGCCGCCATCTTGTCTCTCGGAAGGATCGAGAGACAAGAGGAGGCCAAAGCGAAGGGGCAAATGACCATAAGGGGGCATAGTAGATTCTCGCTGACCCCCTAGGTTTGATGTGGAGGTTTTAAAAGGGCCCCGCGGGGCAAAAAAAAAAAATAATAATAATAATCGAACGGCTGAATGGATTTGCACGAAACTTGGCAAAATTGTAGGGACTGGTAGCCCGATGTGCCTTTGCTAGGTCTCAATATATGTGCTCCAGTGGATTTTGAGAAATTAACGTTCAAAAAAAGATATATATCTGTAACAGCGCTCCGCTTCGGAGCTTTGCGAAGCTGATTGGTTCTTCGGCGTCTGTAAACATTCCAAACAGTCCGTAGCGGCCGCCATCTTGTCTCTCGGTAGGATCGAGAGACAAGAGGAGGCCAAAGCGAAGGGGCAAATGACCATAAGGGGGCATAGTAGATCGTCCCTGACCCCCTAGGTTTGATGTGGAGGCTTTAAAAGGGTCTCGCAGGGCAAAAAAAAAAATATATCGTTTTTTTAGCGTTCTGGGGAGCGTACTTTCTTGAAAATTAGTGAAAAAAGTTAGAGTAAAATAATAATTGTGAGTGATCAGATGTAGGGTAGCTCTGAGAAGAGCTTTTGGGTTTATGGTACATTTAGGTACTTATAAGTAGGTACCAATGCACAGTCTTAAATTCAAAATGAAAACTCTGTTGCCCTCATCTGAGAAGTGAACTCCATCTCCTCTGTAGATATCTTGCATGTAGTAACGCAAGTTATTGTTGTACAGGGAGCCCATTCCATGGTCTCTCATGTAAGCTGAAACAGATTTGTTTACATGCTTCCTCGACTTCTCAATTTGTGGACAAAATTGGTTTGACCACCTCCATTTCTGTCTTTGGCATATATTTGAATATACCAAGGCAGTCTGAGGAAAAAGTGCCATCAATTGCTCAACGGTGTCCTTTAAAAGCATTTCCAGACCTACCCCAGTCAAAGTGCCCAAATCATTACCTCCACAGTGCACAATTAATAGGTCAGGTTTTGGCAAATGCATAAAGGTTTTCACCAATGGTATCAATTGGTGACATTTTAATCCTCTGTGGCCAAACCACTTAATTTCCACATCTTGTAAATTGAGGTTAGGTAAATTCCTGTTCTCAGCATACCTCTGAGCCCAATAGATGTAACTATGTCCAACAATCCAGACAGAAAACATGGTGAGAGAAGGTTCTCCTGCAGTCAGATGAAGTGTGGCAATGAAATGGCAGTTGAAAAAATAAGAGTTTAAAATGAAAAAAACTGTGGAGTTTCTGTGTTAATGAGGCAGTAACAGTGATTGGTGGATTTTGATTGCTGAAAACAGAAAGTTAGGGTGCATGGATGAGTTGTTTGAAAGATGTATTTTGAGTGGTCAAGAAAAAATCATTAAATGAAAGAATGCACTGGATATGAGGTGCACTGAGAGTTCAGAGTTCAATTGCAACATTGTTGTGTGAACTTGCAAACACCAGAGGTCTTCCAAGACGTGGTTGACATGCAGAAAAGGCATGAAATGGCAGAGGGGGGAAGGGTTTTCATTTGAAAAAAAGTGAGGGAAGAGTTTTGATTGGGTGACATGAGAGATATGTGTGACGAATTACAGCATTTCTGTGCTTTTGATAGCTGCAGACTCTGGAGTGCATACCTTTTGCTCTGCTGAAGACAAATTGGTGTGTTTCTGAGACTGTTTTGAAACTCAAAGTATTTGCTAAGGTGAGAAAAGATTTCTTTAATTTAGATATAAAATAGTGTGCTTTAAGGAGAAAATTATGAACAAAGTTGTGTTTTTCAAATGTTGCTTTGTCTCAAGTGTTTTACAAATAGATTTTGTTTCTTTGAGAAATTGTAATTGGAGAAAATGTGAAGTATTAGTACTGACAGGGTTTTTATGTGCATAGGAGCTGTGGAGTGTTTTCAAATTATGACTTGTAAATCGTTTTTGAGAAAAAGCAATGGTTTTAATATTGATGACAAGGACATAATGGTGTCTGCTTCTTTATAAGGTAATTGAGAGTCTCTGATGTTATTTTTCCCATTTCAATGTAAGAAGTTTGTCTGTGGAGCAAATTGCTTGTAAATATGCTCCCACCTGTGCATGGCAAATTTAGATTTTGAATGTTTGCGTTACATAGGCATGTTAAAGGTGACTGAAACATGCTGCAAAGGCAATCAAAAAACGCTTTTATGTGTCTTAAGGACATTTTAAGCCATTTCCCCATGTGCAGTGTTTTCAAATTATGAGTTGAAAATCGTTTTTGAGGTAAAGGAATGTTTTCAAAATGTATGTGCGCCATATGCCCCCAAATTTCTTTTTCAGGGGTGCAGCAGGGTGTTCTTGAGACACCCCTGCACCCTCGGAAAAATTCGTAATTTGCGATGAGGTAATTGCTAATCGCAAATTGCACCTTCATTCCTATGGGCCTCCTGCTGCATGGAAATGAATGGGTAATTTGTAATTAGCAAATAGCTCATCGCAAACTAGGAATGGTAAAGAATCGCTATTTATTCCTTAAAGTTCGCTATTTAGGAAATGCAAAAAACTTTGATGATACATATGGCGGTTCATCTCTAACAAGATAAGAAGCATAGGGATAGATTTATGATGACTGGCGCATCACCAGGGATGTGTTAGTCATTCTGTGCCGCTGTTCCGTCACCTATGGTGTGCTGCATTTACAATGCGGCGCATCATGGGGCAAAAACAGCACAGATGCGTGACGTATCTGTGCCGTAAAGGTGGCGCATTGCTGGAGTTGTATCGCAAGTGTGATGAAGCTCCAGCAAGGCTCAGGGGTGTCCCTGTCGCAGGGTTTCTGTTCTCACACAGAACTGTGGACAGAGGATTGGAACCTCGGCGAATTAGGGTGCCCCAAAACTCACCTTAGTAATCAAAAACCCCTTAGCAAGCTAGGTACAGTGTCACATTGGATATAACAAACTCTCAATGTTTAGACAATCCAGAATATGAACTTATAGTACCTCAGGATACGTGGAACTCATGAACAGTCGGTCGTTATATATTTCTTAGAAACCAGAACATGGAGTTAAGAAGAACACATGTGTATTTGAAATGTTTATTTACTAATGCCGTCTTCTCAGGCGTAGTATCTTAGATAATAGAAGTACACATATTATCAGTAGCAAAATTACCAGCATAGTTACTAGTACATAAAAAGCGAATGGTGACAGTATGTTAACATGCTGTAAATGAATAAGAGTTAGCAACACTTATAAGCAGCCGCGGGCCGTGGAGGGAGTTACGGTGGGGCAGGGAGGGGGAGGGGCAGGGTGGAGAGGGCTCCACCCTGCCCCTCCCCCTCCCCGCCTCCCTGCCTCACCGTAACTCCCTCCACGGCCCGCGGCTGCTTATATCTGACCCTCCCTAATACACATATTATATTATTTGCTAAGAAGGTCTCTTTGTGTTGGTTTAGGGCGTGCCCATACTTTAGTGTCTTAGATTTGAAGGAATCACATCAGCATACACCAGCTCTCTCTTCATGTGAACCGCATCAAGTGTTGTGTATGTGTGTTCGGCAAAGCAATATAAAACCCGCCTCATGCCCAGAATTGGCAGAAGCTGCACTTATGTTATGAGTATGAAGTCGTGGAGATCAGACCTCATAACAATTCTGTATCGTGTTGTTCTTGAAACTTCAGCAGTCGCTGTACAGATATAGTTTAACAAGCAAAGCAGATAGTAGAGCAATAACATATTATTCTCATGTAAACCACGATGAACTACTAGGTTGAAAGCTAAAGCAACAACTAAGTGTCGTGTGCAGAAGTTGCAAAAAAGGAAAAATGGCGTTTAAACCGGTAATGAGCCCTTGCTAACTTAACACGGTGTAAAGATATCCAGGATCTAGATGACACCTCCCCATGATCCGGAAACGAACTGAATAAGATAATAGAAGTGGCATCTCATGAGAGCAGATTGCAACTTTATATGTGGACGGTCCGCAAGGTAAAACATTAAAAACTAGGAAAATTTAATGCTAAAGAAAAATAAAACAGCCAACTACTTTATCGAGGCTTAAGCCAATAGGCAAGCTAAATAATAAAAACTTGACAAATAAGTCAATGAATTGTCAATGAAATGCTAGTACTCAGCATATCAAACATGAAAAAGGTCTATGACATAACTGTGTATGCAAAATAAGCTGCAACAGCCTCCAATAGGAAGTCACCGTCTTCATCCGAAAAGAGTTCAGCCATCCAATTTAAAAGCGGAAAAGAACATACGTGCTCTCCCAGCACCGGATCCTCTATCACCATCAGAGGACAGCTCGGTGGGTTTTCAAGAAAGCTCTGTTCCAAGAAAGACTGTGTTGCCGCCAGTAAATTCCAGGGACCAATTAGTCCATGCATCAATGCCACAGCCATAATCCTTTCGCCAGGACAAACCAACTCGTGAGTAATGATAGGAGTCATCAGCTGATTAAAGTCGACGTCAGGAGAAACCGGTCCGCAGAGAGACAAATCAATGGCCCAATCGAAATCACAGGTCAGGCAGTGAAATACAGGCTGGACACAGGTGAAGTAGGAGAATCGAAAAGATAATCCATATGCCGTGCTTAATATCGCCAACGGCATTGTGCCATAATATTCAGCAGCTGCAGGGCGGGAGCTTGCACAGGAGGGACATCCATATTTAAAAATGTAAAAAAGCACAAGAGCGTCCGCTGGTAATGCAAGTAAAAATGGGAATCCACCAAGCACAGTGGAAAAAATAGAATGAAAGAAAGCAGGGATGACTCCAAAGATTTTCTCAAATGAAGTCACGAGACCACTGGTAACAACTTTAAAAAAGTGCGCCAGGCCCTTTGTGGAGGACGCGTTAAAGATAGTCCGAACCATCTTGCTGAAATGGAAAGGCAAATCTGTATTTAAAAGGGTCTGCACCTCTGTACGGGTGTTCGCTATGTGAAGCACGAAAGTTTCACGGGCCGAACTCAAGGCCACCTCTCTCTGAGACAAAAGAGCTCTTATTCTTGCCATGCCGTTGAAATCTGTTCCCAAGGTTGGTATTTGTGGCCAGATTGAAAACTCCCTATGTTCATGTGTGGGAGGAAATAGAACATTTCTGCAGCAAATAACCCGTTCACTTACTGTTACGATAAAAGGAATACTTTTAATTAACCCAGAACAATCTTCATTATTGAGCATCAAATAACTACCATTTTCCAACAACTTGAACGTGGGGATGATAGCAGGAACTGGCGTGCCTTGCAACACGCAAGCCATATTTGGTCGGTGTTTGTTGCATGAACCGTGTAACTGTATGTGCCTACACATTAGTGAATGATCTGGCGTCTCAGTGCATTCCTCTCCATTCAGATAAACTTCTTGATCATCTTTGAAACATCTGTATGTGTATGGAAGCGACCAGACCTCATGAAGAAAACCACTACCTAAAGGTGCATAACGACCTATTGGTATATATTTCATACAATTTGAAAACTTATATAAAGCAAAAGGCAGCGTTATTAAACCGTGGATAAGGCACGTTGCCAAAGCAGCCAACCTTTTGGATTTATACTGGAAATGTTAAAGGAAGAATTATGGAGTAGGGCCTGTAAATCTTTAATGGACAACCGAGTAAAATTACTCCAACCATCATATTCCTCTAACTCCGGGATAGTAGGGGTGTTTAATTTTTTAGAAGTAGCCAATCCAAAGCATTTGGTCTGGGAAATTGTTTCATTCACAAACAACATATGATTTGGGATGAGATATGCACGGTGCAAAGCCTCAGTGCCTTTTACCTGCCAGGTTCGTGAACCCCAAACTGATGTAGATCCTGGATATCTTTACACTGTGTTAAGTTAGCATGGGCTCATTATTGGTTTAAACGCCAAAGAGAAATAGAGGTTGGCACAGTTCCAAATATTGTACCAATTTTTTAATACCGGGGAGGTAGTTCTGAAAAGAACTTTTTTTTTATTGTTTTTGTTGTTTTATATTTTTTTTATTACTTTTTCTGAACATTTTTTTACTTTTTTTGAATTTTTCTGAACAGTTTTATATTTTTTTTGTTTTTTTTTTGGAGGGGGCAACGAAAACGATTAATTGTAAAGGGCTCAACAGGAGCAACAAAAAAAAAAAAGAATTTATTGTTTGGGGCGTTTCGGACAAACATGAGCATGATTGTCAATAGCTCTGTTGATCAGAGTGATGCTACTTTCTCCGTAGCAAATGAATCCACTGCAATGTACGCAGACTTGTTTTACTTCACGAAATCTCGTTTGTATATTTGGCACCATCTCCCTGCCCTCTGGTCCCGTTACTTCCGGTACAACAGATCTTCTGGCCATAATAGGGAGATTATCTAGGTCGTTACGAAACTGTGCAGCACTGTAGTTGTTAGGATGCCACCTAGTCATATGGCGATGCATTGTGTAGTTTCCGAAACTGTATTTTTTGTCGGTCCCTCTGGACAGTCTATCTTGACATATAAGGCAAGTTACGTATCTTGCATTTACTTTTTTCTGACCTTTGGGAATTTTAAAAAATTGCCAAATGAAGTTTTCTTTCCGGTGAGACGTCCTGGGCTCCTCAGGCAAAAAGTGCCTCTCTTCGTGCTCTTCGTCCTGTTCCTCTTCTTCCTCTTCTTGCTGAATTATAACTTCAGCAGGTGGTCCACTCTTCCTTGGATGTGGTGAAGGTGGTGGGGAAGCACCAGCTGAAGCTACTAAAGAAGCCATTGCTCACTGGTAACAAAGGGTCTTTCTCTCACAATGATGAAAGTCAGAGTGAGGAAAGAAGGAGGGATTTTCATCATTTGGGAAAAACAATAGTTCTCAACCAATGAAAAGTGTTCATTTTAGATTATATGACCTAGTCTTACATCATTAGGAAACCAAAAGTGAAATGAACCAATGAAAAGTGTTATTACCAAGTCACATGACCTGCTGTGTTTACGTTACGCGCTTTGCAGGGCCTCCCGGTTTGCTTCCAGAAACCTGCGCTTTGCGCCTCGCTTCGCGTACCAGTTCGCTAACGTAGCACGTCATATGACGTATCACGCGACAACGCGAAACGTCATGTGGACGGGAGGCGTCACGATGTTGTTTTCTAACGCGGCAGTTGCGGTAAAGAAACGTTTACCGGCTCGCGGTCTATTTCGCGGCATCAAGGTCAGCTAACGGGAAGTTTCCCGATTCGCGAAGCGGGAACGAAGAAAAAAAAAATATAAAAAAAAAAATTATTAATAAACATATAAAATATATTTTTGGATTTAAAGAAGAATACATTTTACAGCTACAGATATTAGCTGTTAAAAAACCAATGAAATTCACTGAAAAAACCATAGGTTATAGACCATATATAGTTAGGAATTAGCATTTAGAAAACCTTATTTTACTCACACAAAACCATTGAAATTCCATATATAGTTAGTTGCACTAACTATATATCGCGCACCCGCAATCCACTGCTGATGATGTCACATATTACATCATTCATGACATGGTCAGTGACATCACTGATGACATCTCAAATGACATCACTGATGATATCTCATTTGACATCAATGGTCACATCAATGATGATATCATTAATGTGACAATACAATGCATCTCCTCACACTTTAATATAACCTCTGTTACACCCAGTGTTAAATACAGAGTATAATTTTTGAAACCATTGACACACCAATACTAGTTACTACATACGCACTCACTGATTCCTACGTCTACACACACATTCACTCATTCACCCATACAATCATTCATGCATACAATCACTCATCTTTACAACACTATCATATGCACTCATACACCTATACAGACACTCACACTCTGCCACTCATCCATGGAGTTACTCACACACCTAGTCAGTCCTGTAAAGAATCAATCACACTTCCATTTTCTAATCTACACAGTTAAACAGAGTACCTTACATTTTCAAACATATACTAACACATACTTACACTCTTATAGAATCACTGATACAAGTACACATTGATCTGCACAGAGTCACACACCTCCCAGCCAGCCATACACACACTCAGTCTCCCATACAAATACTTGTGCAACCAATCAATAACCCATATAGCTACTTATATAGCTACTGATCAACACATGCAGCAGCTTGCACAACAGACATACTGATGCACACTTTCAGACAGTTTAGTCACTAACCCGTGCATTTAGTAAGACGCATTTAATCACTCACTCATACAATCACGCACCTACTAAAACCTTCATTCAGACACTTATACATCCACTCATTCTTCAATATGTAAAACATATTTAAACTTTACAGAAACACATAATCACTGGATGTTGTCATCAGTGATGTCATTTGAGATGTCATCAGTGATGTCATCAGTGATGTCACTGACCATGTCATGAATGATGTAATATGTGACATCATCAGCAGTGGATTGCGGGTGCGCGATATATAGTTAGTGCAACTAACTATATATGGAATTTCAATGGTTTTGTGTGAGTAAAATAAGGTTTTCTAAATGCTAATTCCTAACTATATATGGTCTATAACCTATGGTTTTTTCAGTGAATATATATATATATACATACACACACAAACACAGTCTCCAAGCACAAGGAGCCCCAGACCCTTCAGGGCGGCCTCATGGAACAGTGAGCTTGGAGCAGCTCACCAGTAGTCATCACGACAGGGCAAAAGAAATGAGGCCCATTTCTGAGAGCAAATCATTTATTTCAAAGGCAGCAGCACATATTTCCCTTTCATATTTCCCTTTCCTTACGAGTTTCGGCAGACGCCTTGGTCACAGGTTGGGAATGATTAAAAGAGCAAAGTGCGTTGTGCATACTTAAATAAGTAATGTCACATGACCAGTTCGTAAAAAATATAGGTTCCACAATGCATTGTACTGAATTTAAAATGTTCCACATAGAATCTCAGTAGATCTGTTACTTAGCATGTGCAAAAACGATTCTTTCAAAGTAACTGCATTTTTATAGTGGCAAGTAAATCATGCAGTCATATGTTTTCAATTTGTTCCTGCAAGTGCTCACAGTAAACGTAGGCCTCCGTGAAAAATCATTGTTGCTCAGAACGGTCAAAAGAGGGATGTCATCCCCTCCGACTCCCTTCCACACAGTCACCTCTTTTCACACTTGTGGCATTTCCTAAGTAGGTGGGGCGACTGCAGTGGGTCATGCTCCTTATCAAAATCCACAAACACAGCCTCCAAGCACAAGGAGCCCAGACCCTTCAGGGCGGCCTCATGGAACAGTGAGCATGGAGCAGCTTCTCCACTTCCGTGCACTGTAAACAAAATATGTGCATTTATTAGAGCAAATAACCATGCTGGGGATTTTATATATCACAAGGATGCCATCAGTATACGAATAAAACCGGACTAATGTTCATTAAAATGAAATGGGAATATCGCTAGGTTCCTATAATAACACAACATCACTATTAGTCTCTAAAAAGGTATTGCAGTTGGACTGTGCTGTCACGATGCCTGATGCCAGCAAAATTACAACTGGGACTGTAATACACAAAGTGCCCGGGGAACGCATCAGGCGTTTGCACCCCCTTTGCGGGCCCTGGGGCACTTTGGTATTACAGATGGGCTTGTGCGGCTGCTTCTGTAATAGTGATAGCACACATAAAGCGCAAGTGCTATCTTCAGGAGGGGCGTTCACTTATTTGCATGGGGACGTGCCCCATGCAAACGAGGGAATCCCTTTGCCTCTGTGCCTGCGCCGTACTACAGTTGCAGAAGAAAATAAGCTCTCAGGATGCACACCGACAGTGCGCCACCTTAAAGGTGCGCCCCCTGAGAGCAGCCCTGGGAAAGGGGGCTCCTATGGACCCCCAAGACATCCCTTTGCTGCAAGGCGATCTCTAATCCCCCTTCGAAGTACAGGCAGGTTGATGCCTGCACTGTGAAAACAAGGAGCGGCTTCAAAGTAGTCGCTAAGGTTGTTCACCTGAATGTGCTGCCACCAGGGAAGCGCGAGTTTGCTGCTGCCTTGAGTGCAGGGCAGCCATCATAATATAGCTCATTTTTAGGTCTCGCCCTGGAACAGGGACGGAGACTTATAGTCGGCTGATGCCGGGGAATGAGGGACACAAAACTGGCACGATTTTTAGCAGTCGGATTTGGCTGCGCGAACGCGCACGTTCCGTCCTGCGCCGCCCTCCCAGCCTACTGCGCATGCGCCGCCCTCCCAGCCTACCGCGCATGCATGCATGCACACAGACACAGACACACACACACACACACACACACGTCGCAGACAGACACTCGCTCACACACACACACCCTCCCCCACAGTCACACACACGCACTCCAAGACACATACACACACGCACGCACACACATACACACACATACACAGGCCGCCCCCCCCCCCCCGCGCCTACATGCTCCTCTCCCTCCGCCCGCCCGCCGCTCAGCAACGCACTCACCGGCTTCCTCTCCTCAGCTGCAAGGCCCGGCAGCAGGACTCTTCTTCCCTCCTTCGGCACCGGGGCGCAGGGTAGGCTCCTGCCTGCTCCGGTGCTCCCTGCTCCCAACACGGCTCCAATCGCGGCTCTTCCGTGGGAGGCGGGGTAGGCTCCCGCCCTCCTACTTCCTGTTTCCGGGTGTCGCGCCGGCCTGCCTGACTTCCTGGTCGCAGGCCGGCAGAGTAACGAGGATGTTTTGCGGTATGTATTTATTTATTTAATTATGCATTTTTATATAGCGCAGACTTTACCCGAAGGCGGTATTTATTTATTTATGTATTTATGCATTTTTATATAGCGCGGACTTTACCCGAAGGCGGTATTTCTTTATTCATGTATTTATGCATTTTTATATAGCGCGGACTTTACCCGAAGGCGGTAATGCTTGCCTTAGCGTAATGGTGTTCCTTCTTAATTTATTGGTGGTGTCCCTGTTAGAATTATTCCCACTTTTAGTCTAGCAATGCTTGGCATGATGTTGGCATCTTTGGCATTATTGAGCCCATCCCTGGTATAATGGGACCACAACGTATTGTGGGCATTCTTGACCCAATTGTGCTTCTCTTCACCAGCGGTGATGGTCATCCCTGGCATGCGATGGGTGTTCATGGAATTGGATGTTGATATGTAGACATGTAAAGCCAGACTCTGTCCATGGGGCAGTAATATTCATGAGTACTTGATGACATGGAGATCAAAGATACAACTAAAACTGAAAAGCCATTATTTTGAGAGACTGTCATATTTGTTTTTGGGAATCAGAAATATTTATTAAAATGAAATGCTTGTAATAACAAGCCAATGCATGATTACCAGCTGTGATCGTGTTTTCAAAATGTTTGTAAAGTTGATATTAAAGTGATAATTCATGCTAATTTCTGTAGTCTTATTTACATCTTGTTTACAATTATACTATACTACTAATGTATGTTTACTAGCCATAACTGTACTGTTATATGTTACATTTTAATTACAGTGTTTGCCTTTTACAATCATTTTCTTACAAACTACCTCGTAAAACAAAAATATTTATGGCTAAAATATTTTGCACTGTTTGCACAATATATTTGTGATGTTTACACTTACCTATTTGAAATTAAAATGTACAAATGGACATTTAGTCAATTATCATTAAAAAGTTTAATTTTTTTGCTAAGATATTCTTGTAATCTTTTATGCAAACAAATTTAAATACTGCATAAATAATTTTAACAACAAATACTTTATATGTAGCTTTTTATGTACATAAGAAAACTATAGCATAAAGCAAAAAACATTGCCATTTACAATAATAATAGCTCAAACTTAAATAATGCGAGACCTATTGCATTGCAAATGCTTGTTCTTAACTGTGCTGGTCGCACCTATTAATAGGTGCCGCCAGCGCAAAGAAGAAAAATGCGCTGCATGAATAATGTATAATGCAGCCCCGCTGTTTAAACAAAGGAGGGGGAGAATTAGATTTGGAAATCTTTTAAGCTATTCCTTGAAAAGAAGCAGCCATTAGCAGATATGGCATGTATGGTAGTTGGATTATTTATTGCCAATCTAAAATTCACTACATGAAAGTAGGTATCTATATGCAGTTGAACCCAGATCATGAATTTCTGCTGTTGAAGAGTGATCAAATGAGTGTTAGCACAGGCTTTCAACAAATTACAAGCTGCATTGGGAGGGTGTTTATTTTCACAGTAAACAATCTAAATTCATTCTATATTCCTCCAAAGAGGCCATGCCACTTATAAGAAGGTGCAAAAGACCCAGGACATAAGCAATGTAAGAGTCTCAGCCTTCTGCCTTCTTCCCCTGTATAATCTTAGAGCTCCTCTGACTCGCAACCTACTTATACTATACAAAAGAGGGTATAATATCCTAAATATAGGAGGAACCTACCTAGAAAGCAATGGCCTCCTTCCTCTAGATCAGGGATACTCACTGCATGGCCTGGGAGGCTCTTGTGGCCCGCCTGACCTTTACACGTGACCCTCTGGTGAAGAGCAGCACTGCTTGACTGAAGATTAAAATTCAGAAATATGTTAAGCAAGAAAGCATTTATTTATGGGTTCACTGAAGTAAAAAAATAATAGTACCAGAGGTTATTAAAAAATATTGTGCAACGAATGCCGCTCAGTAAAAGCACTCCGGGCCACCACACCGTAATCCATCGAAAGCGAAGATCCACGGGTACCGAGAACCCAGGGTTGATCCAAGACAAAGAGTGACCCTGAGGGCACACACTGTCCATCCTGCACCAGACACCGCCAGAGTTGTGGGGCCCTTTCAACAAAGGTCTGAGGCAGGGCTACGAGAACAGCAGCTGGTCACGCAAGACCAGGTCTGCGAGCCGAGCAGCTTTTCACCCAGGACCTGGGGTATTGGGGGCGCCTTTGTCAGCCCAGGAAAAAGGCAGCTGGAGCAAATCTGCGGACAGTGGTGCGGGCCAGAGAAGGCCAAGGCAACTGCAGCGTGCATGGCTCCCCTGCCCCATATCGCACCTGGAGCCCGGTCGCAGTGAGAGGCAGGAATCTCCACCTAGTCCTGGTGCACACAACGCAGCTCACAACCTGCCGGCAGAGGAGGCACTGCGGAGAGTGGGGCCCTCACAGCTTTGCTTATCGGGGACAGCCAGAGACAGCAGTGCATTGGCCCATAATGAAGATTAGAAGTTGGGGCCCCAGGAATCGGCTTGGAGGGCCGCCCCTGACCTCATGGATGCCTCTGCTGATGGAGAGAGGTCTCTGGGTCATACCAGAAGGGAGGAGTCTCTGTGGCAACTGCTGAACTGGAGCTCTTCCTTGTGGTGCTGAACTGACCAGGCAAACCTATGAGGAGACACCCACACTTACCGCAGCAGCTGCAGCAATAGCACACACCAGCTACAAACTTGTACCCTTTGCCGAGGGCGCACAGGGCAGACGTTGGATACCACTGGAATCCTCCACGACCTGCTCGGAGGTAGTGGAGGATTCCAAGGGTATCGACTCCCCCTCAGGGGAGCTGTAGGGGTATAGGTCCGAGATCCACCATTCAGACAGATAGTTCTTAACTGAAGGCTTTGAAGGGAGGAGCTAGTAGGTCGCAAGGCCCAAACATGACATGGCACAATGAAGGGAGGTGCTGGAGAATTCAGATGGGCAGTTTCAGGGGCTGAGTTGTTCCCCACACACCACAAGACACAATGTCCTTTGGCCACTAGGGGAGGGAGGACCTCAGTACCCTTGAACCACATGCCACGGGCCTGTAGCCATCTCCAATTGGGAGCTACCCCATCATGGCGTGTGATAAGCCCTCACCTCCATGACACTACAAAAAAAAATACACCAAACAAACGACGCTGCAAGAGCAGGCCAGAGCTACAGGTGGAGGAGAAGCTTGGACTGATGCGCCTCTGATGGCTTCCATCCCCCAGGCTATACAGGATGTCAAAGACAAATGGAAGGGAAACTCTGGGAACTGAAAGTGGATCTATCCCTGATCCGACAGCTCTTGCGAAACACAGTAGCCAGAGTCAAGGCGGTGGAGTCTCCAGGGATACAGTTAAGTCCTATTAGTCTAGACTTGCCTCACTGCAATGAGTGGTTGGCCAATTGGAGGCTAGCACTGAAGATGCAGAAGGAGGATCGAAGTGCAACAACCTACACATTGTGGGCACACCTGAAGGGGTGGAGGAACCGCACCAACCACGTTAATTTTAGAGTAGCTGAAGAGCTGGGTTCCGGCCTCCAAGGTCTCACCCTGCTTCTTAATAGACAGAGCGCACAGTGCCCTGAGTGCGAGATCGCCTGTGAGTTCCCCACCACTGCACTCTGTCGCCAGAGTCTTCAGCTATGCTGATCGTGATGTTATTCTTCGAGTGGCGCAAAGGATTGGGTCTCTTACTTACCAATCCTCCCCAGTGATGGTCTTCCCAGAATATATGCTGAAAGTCCAGTGGCAGCGACAAGACTATCCATTTCCCCCCTTGTCGGCGGATTTATATGATACTTGATGGTATGTCCTGATTTGTATTGACCGATCCGTCAGTACAGGGGAAAAAATTAAGCAGGGCCAGTTGGTCAGTCAGCAACTCCTTCCAGTGGAAAGAATTTCTCCTTTAGTCTGGGATTCCAGCGACACAGAGTTCATGGATCCCTCAGAGCTGCCATGCAACCTCAACCTTCTGTTATCCGTGACTAATCATCTGGAGAAGTCACTGCAATCCTGGCTTCATAATCTTGAAAACGTGAAGGATTTAATGGAACAATGGATGAATGTGAAGACGGGCCAAAGGAAGAATTGGCAAAGTTGAGCTCATGTTGCCACAAAATCTTTATCAGTCTCGAGCAGTTGCTGATGTTTTGGACAGAATACAAATGGGCCATCAGCTTTTGTTTTCTCTGAACGAATAGTTTCTTACCTGTCGGTGTAGTTTTGCAGCTTGAAGATCTTTCTGGATTCACTATGCTGTGCATATTCCGCAATCTGGTGGTTGGGTCCGGAATCGTAGTCTTTTTTTATATATTTTTTTTTTTTTTGTCGTGGCCTAGGTGGGCGTCGATGTCCCACCATTTGGTGTACCTTCGGTGACGTCGGTGTGCTTACGGCGGAAGCTACCACCCTTGGGCGCCGTCTTCGGATTCTTTTTTCTGTCTCTTTTTTCTTTTCTGTGTTTGTAGTGAATCCATGGCTATGTTTGTTAATCGTTTTTTCAACGTAGTTCTTTTCACGTATCTTGTAAGTTTCAACTTGCTTTCTTTTCTATGTGTTTCCACCTTCCTCTCCAGCCTCATCTTTCTGGCGGAGGCGGGTGGGTTCGCTAGTGAATCCAGAAAGATCTTCAAGCTGCAAAACTACACCGACAGGTAAGAAACTATTCGTTTTGCAGCGTGAATCTTTCTGGATTCACTATGCTGTGCATAGATTTTGTAGCGGTTTCGTTACTTTTGTGGCGGTTGGGTGGAAGATGAGCGTTGGTTGTTGAATATATGTTGAAGCACCTTTTGTCCTACTTGCGGATCCTTGTTCATTTGTACATCCACGCAAAAGTGCTTAGTGAACGTGTGCACTGAAGCCCATGTTGCCGCCAGGCAAATGTCCTGAATTGGTGTGTTGGCCAGAAAAGCAATTGTTGCTCCTTTCTTCCTGGTGGAGTGGGCCTGTGCCCCTCCTGTTAGCTCCTGGCCCGCTTGTTTGTGGCAGAATTGTATTGTCTGTGCGATCCATCGAGCTATGGTGTTTTAGTCACTGGTTTACCCATATAACTGCTTGCGAAGGATACGAAGAACTGTTTTGTTTTCCTGTGTCCCTTCGTCCTTTCAATGTAGTGCATCACAGCCCTTCTTGCGTCTAGAGTGTGGAGCGACCTCTCAGCGCTTGTAGTGGGGTTCTGGAAGAAGCTAGGAATCTGAATACTCTGATTCATGTGGAACCTTGACACCACCTTTGGCATGAATTGTGGGTCTGTTCTCATCACAACCCTGTCACTGTGTATCTGGATGTAGGGTTCCTGCAGTGTGAGTGCCTGCAGTTCGCTCACCCTTCGCAGCGAGGTGATTGCTACTAGAAAGGCCATCTTCATCGCTAGCATTTGCAGTGATGCTTTGTGGATGGGTTCGAAAGGTGCTTTCATGAGCTCCGTCAGTACCACATTTAGGTTCCAGGCCGGTGGCGGCATTCTCTTTGGTGGTGCTATTTCTTTTAGCCCCTTCTAGGAATCTTTTTACGACTTGGGAAGTAAAGAAGCTTCTCCCTGTTTCTCCTCTTGTGTATGCCACAATCGCTGCCAGGTGCACCCTCAGCGAGGATGAGCTTAGCTTAGCCTTAATTAGGTGCGTGAGGTACCTTAGCACCGTGGATTCCCTGGTCAGTTTCCTATGGAGTTTTCTTTTGCAACACCATTGAGTGAATCTTTTCCATTTCTCCCCATAGCACTTGCGTGTGCTGGGCCTTCTTGCCTCTCGCAGCACCCGCAGGGTGCTCTCTGGTAGTTTTAGGTGTGCGAACTCTAAGTCCTCAGGAGCCAGGCTGAGAGGTTGAGGCTCTCCGGCTCTGGGTGTAGAACTTCTCCGTTTTCAATGGAGAGTAGGTCTCTTCTTTTTGAGAACTTGTGGGGGGGGGGGGCCCTGCGCCATCTCCATTATCTGAGAGTACCAGGTCTGTCTGGCCCATTGTGGTACCACCAGGATGAGCGTCATGTTGCTCGTCATGCATTTGTTGAGAACCCTGGGGATCAGTGGTATCGGGGGAAAAGCGTAGGCAAATGTTTTTGACCAGCTTATCCATAGGGCATTCCCCTGTGATAGTGCCTCTGGTTGCCTGGATGCAAAGTATTGGCATTTTGCATTCCGGCGTTTTGCAAACAGGTCTATTGTTGGTGTGCCCCATTTCCTGAATAGTCTCTCTGTTTCCTGAATATTGAGTTCCCACTCGTGGGACGCTGAAGTCTGCCTGCTGAGCCAATCCGCTTCTACATTGTCCTTCCCTGGCAGGTGTATGGCTAGCAGGTCTATTTTTAGTGGTATAGCCCATTTCCATATTTCCTGTGCCAAGCTTGACAGAGGGAATGATTGAGTTCCCCCCTGTTTGTTTATGTAAAACATCGTTGTGGTGTTGTCTGTTTGTATTAGCACCTTCTGGTTGTACAGGTGCTTCTGAAAAGCCTTGAGGGCTAGGAACACTGTTTTCAATTCCAGATAATTGATGTGTCTGACTGCATCTGTAGGGCTCCACAGACCCCTCACTTTGAGCCTGTTCATGTGTGCGCCCCATCCCTTCTGGGATGCGTCTGTGGTGATGGTCACTGTTGGGTCCGGTGGTGTTGGAGGTTTCCCTACTGTTATACTTTCCTTGGTCCACCACCTTATTTCTTCCTGCACCCTGTGCGTTACAACCACTAGATCCTCCCAACTTCCTGTAGCTTGTGACCATTGCTGTTGCAGCCACTCTTGGAGTGGTCTCATTTGCAGGCGTACATTGGGTACCAGGTGTATGCATGATGCCATCATCCCCAAGATCTTGCTCACAGTCCTCACTGTCAGAGCTCGCCCCTTCTGGTAGTGACGTTTCTCCCTCAGTAGGCTGAGTGTTCTCTTTTCGCTGGGTAACACCCTGCATTGGACGGTGTCGATCTGAGCTCCCAGAAAGATTTTCACTTGCTCTGGTTCCATCGAGCATTTTCCCCAGTGTATGGAGAAACCCAGGTTTGCTAGCGTTCTTGTCACTTATACTGCATGATCTTTGCATGTCCTGTAAGAGCTTGCCTTTACTAGCCAGTCGTCGAGGTAGGGGTACACGTGTATCCCCTTTCTTCTTAGATGTGCGGCCACTGCCGCGAGGCATTTGGTGAACACCCTTGGTGCGGACTTTAGGCCGAATGCCAGGGTCGTGAATTGGTAGTGATCCTTGTTCACTGTGAACCTTAGCATGTGCTTGTGCTGCCTGTTCATGGGGATGTGTAGGTACGCATCTTTGAGGTCTATGGTGGACAAGAAGTCCCCGGCCTTTATCTGTGGGATGACCTCTTGTAGGGACGTCATTTTGAATTTTTGAGTTTTTACGTATTTGTTTAGGAACCGTAGGTCCAGGATGGGTCTTACACTTTCGTCCACTTTTGGCACCAGGAAGTAGTTTGAGTACACTCCCTTGTTCCGTTCTTTGAAAGGGACCCGTTCGATGGCCGCTTTGAGGAGGAGTTCTTGAGCTTCCTCTTGCAGTAATTGCAGCTCTCTTCCCGAGTGCTGTCTTTTCTTTGGCTTTCTGTTTGGTGGTCTCTTTTCCAACTCTATGCAGTATCCGAACTGCATAATGTCGAGTATCCACTTGTCTGTTATTTTTCTCCACCCCTGGAGAAAAAATCTCAATCTTCCTCCTACTGGCGTCACATGTTCCTTTGTGTCTTGTCCGTGTAGCCCTCTCCTCTTTGTTAAATCGTGCTGCTCCCCCGGAGGGTTCGAGTGGGAGAGCACCTTTTTCCGTGTGAAGTCACTTCGAGGGGGGTTTGTTCACCGCCTCTCCTTCTCTAGCCCCGTCCATTTCCTCTTGATCGAAAGGACTGGCCCCTGCTCTGGTAGTTCCAGCTTTGCCTCTTCTGGCCCTGGTGACCTTGGTTGTCACTCTGTTGCCCCTGGTGGAAACTCTGGTGTGAATCTCCTCGCTGACTTCCACCTCTGCCGTTCGGCCTCTGTGTAGGAGTGCCCCTCATCATCCCCCTGAATTACAGGGCCCCCATGGACCTTGCCGTCTCGTTGTCCTTCAGTTGGGTGAGCACCTTTTTCCGTGTGAAGTCACTTAGAGGGGGGTTTGTTCACCGCCTCTCCTTCTCTAGCCCCGTCCATTTCCTCTTGATCGAAAGGACTGGCCCCTGCTCTGGTAGTTCCAGCTTTGCCTCTTCTGGCCCTGGTGACCTTGGTTGTCACTCTGTTGCCCCTGGTGGAAACTCTGGTGTGAATCTCCTCGCTGACTTCCACCTCTGCCGTTCGGCCTCTGTGTAGGAGTGCCCCTCATCATCCCCCTGAATTACAGGGCCCCCATGGACCTTGCCGTCTCGTTGTCCTTCAGTTGGGTGAGCTTCTCATCAACTGGGGCTCCGAACAGTGTTTCACCGTTGAAGGGTGTGTTCAGGATATTGTTCTGCACTTCAGCCTTGAAGCCTGAGATCCTGAGCCAGGCTTGCTTTCTTTCTGTGATGCGTATAGCCATCAGTCTGCTGGATGTTTCTGCCCCATCCAAGGCTGTCTTTAGGCACAAGTTAGCGATGCTTTTCCCCTCTTCCACAAGGTGTGATGCCCTCTCACGGTATTGTTCCGGGAGGTGCTTGAGCAATTGGCCCATCTCATCCCAATGCTGGTATTGATGTCTATTCAGGAGGGCGTTGGAGTTCGCCATCCGCCAGTGCGTTGTGGCGTTCCTCTCAATTTTCCTGCCAGTTAGATCCATCCTCCTGCTTTCCTTGTCAGGTGGAGGTCCAGATGTTGTTGGGACGTTTGCCCTTTTTCTGGCCGTTGCAGCGATTATTGAATCTGCTGTGACGGATCCTTGATGTAAGCTGGGTCCTGGGAGGAGAATTTGTATTTCTTCTCCGTCCTCGGCGTTACTGATCTGCATGCAGCCGGGTCCTTGAAGGCTTCCTTCCCCTGGTCTGTGATACTCTTGAGCATGGGCAAGAACTGACTTCTTGTCTGTATGGGGAGCAATGTCTCCAGCAGGAAATCTGCTTTAGGCTTCTCCTCTTCCAGCTTAACTCCATAAGCTGCTGCCGCCTTCCTGACCACCTCATTGTATGCCCCAATGTCATCCGGTGGCGAAGGCCTCGAGGGGTATGTTTCCACAGCCTCTTCCGGGTTTTCGGCCTCGATGTCCTGCCATTCTTGGTCTTGGGCCGTCGAGGAACCTGAGCCGTAGCTTGACTGCTGCTCCCCGTAGTCCCCTTCTGTGTAGTAGAGGTCTTCCTCCTCTTCGTGCTCCGAGGGATCCGGAGTTTTTGGTGTCTCTTCGACGTCGAACTCCTCAAGTTCCTGTACCTCAGCGACGGCCAGTGCCGGCTTCGAGGGGATCCTGTAACTTCTCATCTTTTCATCGAAGTCCTTCTTTCTCTGAAGGATGTTCTCCATTTTGGCCTCGAGCCTTCTTTTCTTTCTCTGCATCTCTGCGGCCTGCTCGTCGTCAAGCGTTTCGGCTGCTCTTTTCGGCGGCGGCGTCGACGTCGAAACCTTCTTCGGCTCCTTTTCCTTCGAAGTCGAAGGCCCTTTTTCGGGGGCTTGCTTCGATGACCTTTGCTTTTCGCTGGTCTTCTGCCTCCGGGAGTCCTTCTCGAAGGATCCGCTGGGCTCTTTTTCGGAGGATGCAGCTTCGGTCGTCGAAGTTTTCGGCACCGGTGCTCCTTTCGAGACTCTGGGCTCTGACTTTCGAGAGTCTGCCTCTGGCTTTCGAGACCCTGTGGGGGTTTTCGGGGTTGTAGACTCTCCTACCTTGTCAGGCGTTTTCTTATCGGTCTCTGCGACCGTGAAGTCATCAGGACCTTCAGCGATGTTGTCCTCGTCGGTGGAGAGGCCCAGTTCGTAAAGCGTCGGGGCCTGGCCCTTGCCCTGCATCGTGTGGTGTGGTGAGCTGTCCTCTGTCTCTCTCGAACTCGGAGTGTCTTCTGCTTGAAGACGGAGCAGGCGTTGCAGTCTCTGCTTTTGTGGTCGATTGGCAGGCAGAGGTTGCAGACCGGGTGCTGGTCCTTCTGCGCGAACTTGTGGTGGCCGTTTTTGCAGAATTTAAAGGGTGTCTTGTACATCCCTGCGCTTGGCCCCCTGTGTGCGCATTCCTCCAAGGACGTCTAAGATCTCGAAGCTCCTTCCTTTCTTCGTCGTCTCTTCTCTGATGGTCCTCTTCTCCCGATCTTCTCAGGTCTTTACCGTTGAAGAGTTGATGTATTTCCTCCTTTTCTCCTCCAAAACTTCTGGAGCTTCACGCGACGATCCAGACCCAATGGCAGAAAAAAGAATCTGAAGATGGCGCCCAAGGGTGGTAGCTTCCGCCGGAAGCACGCCGACGTCACCGAAGGTACACCAAATGGTGGGACGTCGACGCCCACCTGGGCTATGACAAAAAAAAAAAGAGACAAAAAAAGACTACGATTCCGGACTCAACCACCAGATTGCGGAATATGCACAGCATAGTGAATCCAGAAAGATTGACGCTGCAAAACTGGAAGAAACACCAGCTCCAAGTCTACAAGAAGCACTGCTTCAATGAATTGGAGAATTTGGGCAGCCATTAAATGAGACTTCTTGAGCTTGAGCAGAAACCCATAGTCCCATAGAATGTTGCAAACTTGTTGAACCGCCTCGCATCCCACAGAAAAAAAGAGTAAATTAACTAGCCTTCCAGATATGAAAATACCTGGATAGTTTGGGATATCCTGATAATAAATCACATCCACCAGAGATGCTTAGACGTTTGTAAAAAAATAAATAAATCTTAGAGCAGCTGCCAGGCCAGAACTTGGCTCTTGAAACTGAAAATGATAACTCGGGATGAATAGACGGAAAAACCTTTGAGATCGTGGATGAACAAGAATGTAAAGATATGCATCTAATTGGTCCATTGAGGATAGGAAATCCCCCGGTCTTAAGAAGCAGAGGATGGCCTAAAGGGACACAATTTTGAATGACTGATGAAGGATTTAGGAATTCGCCATTTTCAAAGCCAGACCCAGTTCGAAGTCTCCTGATGCGTTCTACAGCAGTAGCAACCTGAATCTACTTCAGCTGGTGACATGAGTCGATCACTGCTTTGATTAGTAAATTCTGTAACCCTTTATCAGAGTTTATAGAAAAAGAGATAAAGGTGTGCGTAGGAAGAATTATTTTGGCAGCTCCAGGAACTGGATATGAAATCCTGACTTTATTATGTCCAAAACCAAATTGTCTAAGATCTAGGACTCAAGGTGTTTCAAGATTCATCCTACAAATACCTCAGGTGACATTGAGGACACAATCATGCTTTTGGTGGAGGAATAGGGATTCATACAGTTCCAGTCAAGAACTGGGAATTGTCTGGGAAAAGAGTTCCACTGCCATGACACTTATAGAAAGGGCTAATTCCAAACCTTTGAAGAGGAAGCAGAAACAAACACCCGCTTAGGTCCAAACCTGCGAGCCCTTCCAAGAGGATGCATCAGATGCATAATTTTTCGATCTTCAGCCTATTTTTAACCAAATTCCGAACTTGAGGCTCCTGTACAAGGCAGATCCACGACAGTGACTTCTGAGTTCCGTCAGCCTTCCAAAAGGGCATCAAGATGTTCCTCTTGGATGTAATTCGGGATCCTGAGGTTGCAGTCACTGCAGAGAGGTTATCACTTAAATGTCCAGAAGAAAACACATGGTTTGCTCGACCATGGGCTGAGTGAGGACAGAAATAATCAGAACCAGTAAGTCTGCTCTACTTACAACTGAAAATCTCTCATACGTTATTGTATTTTATATCTTCCATAGGTAGGAGCACTTATTGCAAAACTGGATGTAGAATACCAGTGTTTCACTAACATTTTCACCTTCTTGACCACTGCATCAGTGGGAAAGAGGTCTTCGGAAATTACAATTCCCGGAGAACAAATGCTGGTTATCAAACAATCCACCTTGATGACAAAGGGAAACTCAAACGCAAATTCCTACAAAGGACAGTACTTTGTTAGTAACATTGCAAAAGAACTATGCAAACAGCATTGTGCACCAAAATATTTTCTGGTCCCTTTCGTTGACCTTTAACAAACAAGCATTTACAATGCAACGGTTTCGCCTTTGTAAAAGTTAGAGCTATTGGCATTGTAAATGACCAATTTTTTATTTATGTGTTGGTTTGGAAAACTGATAAATAAATGGCATTGTCATTTACAATGCCAATAGCTTAATCATATCCACCACTCAAATTACGTTCATATTCTCACTATACTAATTCACCACTAATCATTTATGGGATCTGGAGCAATGTGCTACTTGCCGAAAAAAGCGCTTTGACGCCTCGTATGGGGTAGTAACTGCTTAGTAACTGCTATATAAATGCAATTACAATACAATACAATATCTACAGCTTTCTTCCTTTTCCTTGACCCCTTTCTTGCAAACTTGGATGTCTTCATTGCTCAGAAGAGCTCCATTCGTGGTATGGACCTCTTGACTGCTTGTATCCGCTTAGCCTAGTCCCAACTATTCACCTGTTCCTTTATTTGACGGCAGCACTCTACGACGCTGTGCTCCCACACACCTCCCACAAATAGGCACAACACCTTCCAAACACATACAGCCGAAATGCTTCCATTGCCACAACCAAGTTAGTGCTCACCTGTGCCATCTCCCCTCGTGATGCGGCGTTCTCTGCGATAGTCCAGCACCAATGCTTATAAAATTGTACAGCACCAATGCTTATAAAATTGTACAATGTCACTTGATTTTAGTTTCCCTGGTAATCACCTAGCCTTACTCGAGGTTCAAACAGTAAACTCTGTTGTGTTGCTACCATATTCCAATAGTTTTTTTAGTATGAATATATATATATGGCCAACTATTCGCATTTACTGTTCAGCAACTCAATGCCTATTTGGGCCTGGTTGACGCTAGGAAAACAAAACTGCAAAAAATAACTAAATTAAAAAGAATAGGGATGGTCTGGGCAAGGGTTCTTACAAGTGTGGGGGGAGGGGGTGTAGGAAGGATGAAAGTATTGAATGGCAGCTTCCATTAAGGTGGGGGGTCGGTGTCTCAAAAGTGAATCAAGGTGGTGAAGCGGAGGTTTCAGTGTCTCAGTGGTAAGAAGGCACTGCACTTGGGGGCATATTTACAAGCCCTCATTGTCACCAGAGAGTCACTTTATGTGAGGCTCTGGTGGCGCAGCGCCATTTTCCATATTTGCAAGGTGGCGCTAAGCCACCTTGTGTGGCTGAATGCCACCTTGCAAATAAGCCCCTTTCTGCCGCAGTCCGCTGCATCAAAGGGGTGTGCAGTGGGTTTTGCTTTGGGCTTTCCACAGCAACACCCATTGCTTTTTGATGCCGCCCCTGATTTCCAAGGCTGAGATAGCGCCAAAAACGAATGCCATGGAATACCAGGCGTTAGAATGGCGATACGAAGAGAAATGTGCTGCATTCTGCAGTACACATAGAAAGTGCAAAATTGCCATTATTGATTGTTGATGTGCAGGAAGGAGTCCCTTCCTGCACATAACCAATCATCCCTACAGGGCAGGCACACTTGAAACATGGCGGCACGGTGCCTGCGCTGACACTAGCCAGTTTTTTTAGCGCTAAGGGAAACACCGGGGTGCACCGTATTCTTGTGAATACGGTACATCCCTGCGTTTTGAAAATAGAGCGCGGCGCTACCGAATTTGGCGCATCGACGCATTCCGAAGTTTTATTGTAAATATGCCCCTTGCTTTTGGAAAAGGGGACCACACTTATTATGGGGCAACAGACGTCCCTTTAGCTGAGAGAAAAAAATGGGTTTCAGAAGAGAAATTGCTTCAAGTGACCTTCAGGCATGCGGTTTTTTGCAGGACCCGGGTCAAAAATGTAACGTGGGGCCACGAGTTGTCTAATAGAATGCTACAAGATGAAAGCGGGAATCTCACAAACTAGGGAAAGCGGTTTTGGGCCATCTCTCAAGTAAAACGGAGAAATTTGTTTTTCCTATGCTGACAGTAACCTCCCCCCTCTGAGGGAGAGACCCTGGCTGGAGTGTGCAGTGACTCTCACATGGCACGTGATCAGGGCGAGGGTCACAGCATGGGGCATAGGGTTTCCAGTCAGACTACCCTGATACCCCCAATTTCAGGATGCACATGGCGATCTCGAGAAAGTGTTTTCTTACTTGTCAGCTTCCCCTGATAAGTTTCACAGGCGGGGGCTCTCCAGAAAGAGCACTAAAAGCCCCTCTAGTAGTTTTCACACTTAAATGGGGTGGGGGAGGGACCGCATTATACTGCGACACTGTCACTGCATACAAATTCTGCGCCCGCCCCCATCTCTCCCTCCACCCAAATTCAGCACCCAAGGACATTATCCACGGCGTTTGTGTCGCTTTGAAATGGGAATGTTTCTCCTTTCAGTTTTTAAGCAGATAAGTTATCAAGTTGTAGTACACACACAGAGTACAAACTTGAAACATTTTATTCGGTTCATTGAAAGGGAAAATCCCGAGCTGGGGGACTGCCAATTTTAAGACTTTCAATCAGTTTCGCTGAAATAGCTGCACTGGTGAAAGGCGACACCAGGTTGGAGAAGTCGCCTAGCTCTGGAGAACCAGGGAACGTACACAATTCCCCTAGAGAGCAGTTTTTATTCTTAGAAAGAACTTCCATTATGCATAACAGTTGTTATTAAAGTCTTTCTTCAGAACTGAAGCCTGGGGGGGGGGGGGGGTCTTGGAAGTGCGGGTTCTGTGGAACGCCGATGGAAGTGCCTAGAGTTCCTGGGAACAAGTTAAACCCCTCGCGGCGCCTTTTGCAGCCAAGAAAATAAAAGGCCTCCATCTCTGATACATTTTTTTTCCCCCGAGACTTCAGCAGCCCTTCTCAGCTGCGGCGCTGTACTCAGCATTTCTGTAACGATGTGATGATGCACATACTTTCTGCATGTTGTACATTCCGCTGCCCCTAATGTGTCCGACGTTTGTGGGCTGTGATGCATGCTAGCGCGATCCCGCGCCTTGCGCCTCTGCTGCCCTCCTATAGAATTCGACACTTAAAAAAACAAACGTAGCAACGATGTTCTATTAATAATATCATGGCAGCGTTTCTATGCATTGCATAGTAATTGTTCTGAGGAAAGTATTTTTATTTTTGCAGTGGTTCCGCTAAGTCGGTAGTCATTGATTACTTGTTTGTGTTCTTTTGCCCAGGGGCGTTTCTTACATTGGTGCAGCAGGTGCAATGGCACCAGGGCCCACGGAACTCTGATAATTCGTGTATTTAATATAACTGTAGACATCGAGGGGGGAGGTTTGTGCATTTTTATCACTTGCACTGGGGTCCATGACACGGTCTAGGCTGCTGTTTTTGCCACGTTATTTCATTGGTCAGTGTTTAGCATTAGAGGTTGTACTCCTGAGTGACGTGAGACAGAATTTAAGATTGATTGTGCCAGGGCATGAAAAGGAAATGCTGCTCAGGGCGCCAATTGTGTAAGGCGTCTAGACTTGAAATATTGCGACTGCTTCTTGCAGGCTGAATCTGGGATGTGTGCCCGTCAGATCGACAGCAGCTCTGTCCGTTGCTAGTGTTTTACAGGGTCATGTGTTCAAGGATTGTCAGTGATACCCAGATGGTGACCTTTGTTTGATAATTTCATTAAAAAAAACTCAACTCTCTGGTGGGGTCACTGTATTGCAGTATTTTTGCGTTACTTAAGTCTCTTAAGTGTGTGAATACATACACCGTATGTATTGTAATCCATGTGGTTTGATAGCTCAATCGGTCGCTCATTCAGCACTGCATTTTAGACCCGGTCACGTGGCCCGCTGGAGAGTGGACATTGCGCTTGACTGCCCGCCTCCTGTGGGATGCAGTGGTTTGATGCGTGTCGGTCTGCGCTCACGTCCCCTCGCCCTTCCATCGCTTGGAAATAACAGACTTGCACACACAGCCTGCCACAGAGCATTAGTCTCTCTATCTGTAACAGAAGATCGCCTCGCAGTGTTGTTGTTTGTTTTGAGTTGGGCAGATCAGGCGGATGAATCGGCTCTGTTGTCTTGTTTTGGGTGGTCTGTCTCTGCAGCCTGCTGCTGCCGCCACTGTGTAAGCACCTCGGCGTTGTTGTTCCCCTGCAGATCTCGGTGGCTTTGACGCTAATGTCTTGTGTCTGAAGGGCTAGTTTCTGCCATGAGTAATGCTGTTGTGCTGCCTGCAGCATGCGCCCGTGCTATTTATAGGTCGGGCCCCCGGTAAGAGTAGCCCCCGGAAGGGGGCTGCCCTCTGCTCGCCTCTCGCTGCTAGCCCAGCTCATCGCCTGCAACGGGAGCTTGTACGCGATCTGATCGATGCAATCTGGACTCCCCGGCCGGGATTTCCCATGTTTTTTTTTGTTGTTGTTGTACATTTAAATTCTCGAGCGGTGAAAACTGCCGTCAATTCTTTGCCCATTTAATGCATTAAGTTGTCGATAATATTGGTTACACCATACCTTCTCGAATTAAGCATTACCTCTAAGAATACATCCACAAGGGGACAGGACAAGACAAGACACCAATGAACACAAACATCGGTGTGTAAAAAAAAAAAAAAAAAGTACACGCCCACAGTGGCCACGCCTTCATGACGTTGGGGAGAGGGAAAGAATCGGCGGGAACGCCCACGAGTCGCCTCGCACAATGACGGGCGGCTCTGTCTTCCAATGGCTAGCCTCCATTTATGGAGCTAGCCAATGAAAGACAGAGGCGGAACAAAGCCCACATATTGAACTCATTAGGATTTTGCTTGCGCCGAAAAGCTGCGCAGTGCGCAGCTTTCGCCAGGCGAAACCTAAAAAATGCTCGTCTTCCGACAAAATCAGGTTCTCAAAAAAGAAAGATTGCCCCTTTAACTCTGTAATACCTCTAACAGTTCAGACTTCTGGTTTCTCTGTATCACATCAGCCACAAGATCCACCCTCTGAATTGTGGACAATGTCTTTGAAAGGCTCTGTCTTCTCCTGCACTAAAAGCAGGATGTTCTTCTTTTTGCTTCATTACTTATGCATTATTTTCAAATCTGCTAAATGTTGTGTTCCTCGGTATGTTTTTCTTTGGCTTTGCGTGTACATTTCGCTAGAAATCAATGGGCTGCAATCTCCCTCTGAGCCTTCTTGTTTTAGGTACCAAACTATGGGATGTTTTATTAGCTGTCATCTCTATTCAGTCTCTACTACTCTGTTTTCATCTTTATGTAGTTGTATTTACTGCGTGTTTATTTTATGCTGTGGTACTCTTTTTAATACCGCTCCTTTGACAATTCTAGGTTTTGTGAAGGTGGACCCCAGTGTTTTTGGATAAAAATAAGTTATGAATTCAATAAATAAGTCACCATTCCATATTGCTTTCATGAACTATCCTACGAGTGATTACTGAATTCTGTCTGGGGCAGAGAAGCACTATTCTGACAGTCCATGTTAAGCCTAGAACAGTAGGTATGCAGGGCTTTAAGTGTATGCAGGGCTTTAAGTGGGATGAAAAAACTGGGGAATCTCTCAAAGGGGCGTGGCCAATGTAACTAAGGCCGTGGCTTAAAAACACAAAAATCTGTGCTTAGCATAGTGTGCTGCCCGACTTGTATTTAGCTTGTTCTGTCATTACATCCAGATATATGATACAAGTAACATCACACCTACAACAAGTCTTGACTATTGGCTTGGTCACTGGTTGTTAATTGTAGAAGATAAATAAGCAGGAACTATGGCATGTATATAATATTGAAAAAGCTTCCGCTTAAAGCCCTGGTGACACCACGACGATGCTGCTGCTCCAAAGTTTCAAAAAGAGAAGAGAAATTCAGAGAGAAAATGACTCTTTAAAGGATTTCCCTTCCCAGGCAACGCTCACCTGGCATGACGTCATGCAGTAACCTCCACTAGTGAGAAGTGAGCAGTGTGAGCATGCGCACATTGATGGGCCTGCTGTCACTGTGGTCGGGGGAAAAACGGACCGCCTGTGCCAGGGCACAAAACAGAGCCCGATAGAGACCCGTTTCGAGCACCCCTTTAAAAAACTGCCGGTGCTCAGCACTGGTGAGACCCGGCCCACTTAAAGCCCTGTAGGTATGTAACGATCCTGTAAATCCTGCTTCCTTTAGTGTGTCTGAGTGCAGGTATATGTTTTTACAACTACAAAAGAACTCAAGACAATTGTTTGTATACCAGCTAGAATTTGATTGCAAAGTGAGTAATGGAACAGCAATATCAGTGGGCGTGCCAAGTGCTGAGCTACATTGCATTGCCAGAAGGTCCCTGAAACCCTCAAAATAACATGCATAAAAGGCTAAATTAGGGCAGTGTCACATTTGTGGATGGATCAGAGCATAGTCTGCTGACATTGAGCGGAACTCGGAGCTGCTGAAGTAGACGACAGACCGAATAAGGCTGCTATCATACTACTCTCTCCCTGCGTGCAACTACTGGGGAGCTGCAGACTGAAGAGATCAGCTCCAGGTGACAAGACAAAATAATGTTGCTCAATGTATACCTCTCCCGGGGGGGGGGGGGAAGTTTGTAGATACGTGAATCCTTATGAGATTGCTCATCATTTTGCCTCAATATTCAAAAACTAAAACATTCAGAAGCTAGCAAATCAAGTCAACTACACCCCATTAAACTCAACTAGTCAGACTTTGCTGCTTTAAAATTGTCGATTTTTTAAAAAATGATCCCCTTACATCTGACAACTTTATACAGGAATAGCGTTTATTTTTACCCTCTGTGTTCTCATCACTTTTTTTTTTAATTGTATACCATATTTTTGTCTCCTACACCGCAACGTACAAAGGAACGTAACAGGAGACATGTTTGTTGTAATGAAGGCGTAGACACCTGCCCGTCGTTGCTACACAGAAAGACAAAAAGTTTGATGCGAAGACAGCACGAGCGTCTGACACCTTCAATACTAGATTAGAGAATTCCATCTGTAAAGAGGAGTGTCCATCTGGAGAACAAAAGAAGCTATTTACTGAAACATTTAACAAAGAAATAAATTGAAGTCTAAATACACATCCAAAGTCAATCAAAATACATGTAGGTGAGAGCTAGGTTCTATATTAGTATGTTACCAACACTAGTCCATCCAATGGCAGGAATTATCACTTGATCCGTGGTAACAAATTAGATAGAACGCTTCTCATGTTATACACACTCTTGCATTTGAAATGGTGCTGGTCTTTTATTGGGCATTCAGTTTCAGTTTCAGTTTCAACAACTTTTATTCGATTATCAAATTCAATAACCATAAAAAGTACAGTTTTTAAAAAAAGAGATTTCAGATACAAAGTTTTTTTGAGAAATAGCAGTATCACAAGGTTTAAAACAGTTTAGAAAATAGAAAGTAAAGAACATTTTTTAAAACAATGGGAACATCCTTATAGTTATGGCTTGTCAGTTTAGCTAGGGATATTGCGGCGCGATGTTATAACTGATTTAAGAAAGGTCGCTATGCATTTGGCTTCATGTGGCGTTTTTAAGGATTGTAAATAGTAGAGTGCTGGGTAGGAATGCCTTATTCCACTGGAACGAAGGATCGGAATGATCCATGTCTTTCTTGCTGGTTTATAATATTTACAGAAAAGAACGACGTGAATCGTATTTTGTGTCGAGACTCCGTCACAGGGACACTTCGTCAGGTTAAGGGACCAATTGTGTGTGTCCGGAAAAGACACCAGCCGAAAAAATACATCGAAGCGTAGTCTTGTAAGAAGGTACTTTTCATAATTGGATAAAAAGTATGTCAGATAAGGCTGTATGGTTTTTCCCTGCTGTTGGGCACATATTTTTTCATTTTGCGTTTTGATGATCTCTGCCTGATTGCGAAGGTCTCTCAGGTGACCCATGCACATTTGCTTCAATTTTTTCCTGGAAATATCTTCGACTGACGGAGGCTCGTCGAAGTACTGTTCGCACTCCATATCTTTAAAAAGATTACATATGTAGTTTAGCCACGGGATTTTTCGCCAGTTTGTCAGGCCTAGACAATCAGTAATGAGGGAGCGGGTTAAATGGCATTCAGGACTGCACCATATCCGGTGCCACAATAAAATTGGCTGGCAACGTATGGTGTCGATGATGTAGTCCATGCCAAGCTCCCGATGTGAGGCAAATATCGGGGAGCTCTGTGGGAGGGCTAAAATATATTTTATGAAGGCATTTTCGGTGACCTGGAGCTGGTCGATTCGACCGTGTCCCCAGATTCCAGCTCCGTAAGTAGCCACGCTGTGGCATTTTGCATAGTATATAGTTAAAAGTTCAGGTGGTGCCGGTTTCCCCATTTTCCTCGAAAAGGAGGTTAGTGCAGATGATACTCGACGGAAATGTAGGTTTCTTGCTTCAATTGCCTTTTGCCAGGTCATTGCATCGTCCACTAGGATGCCCAGATATGGATATACTGGGGTTTTTTCAAGTCTGTTGTTATTGACCATTATGGGTTTAGAGTTTTTTGTCCTTGGGCCAATTGTCATTGTAAATGTCTTTTTGATATTGATTTTAAGATCAAGTGAGGCCATGAATGAATTATATTTATCAAGTTGTAACTGAAGTTGGTTTGGGGTACGTGCCAAGATTACTGAGTCGTCGGCGTACAGGAGGGTGGGTATCGGCCGACGATTTATCTGTGGCAGGTCCTGGCACCCTTCCAGCATTGCCTGCTCAAGCCCGTTTGTATATAGGTTGAACAGGAATGGGGCCAGTACACATCCCTGTCTCACTCCCTTCCTTATTTGGAAGGGTCGTGACAGTTCTCCACTGGTGCCAAATCGAACTCGACCCTCCGCAGTAGAGTAGAGTTCTCTTAGGAAGGTTAGTATGGGAGGGTCCACTCCGAGGTCTGATAATAATTGCCAAAGCTTCGCATGCTGGACGCAGTCGAAAGCCGCGCTTAGATCGACATAAACAAGGTAGATATTTCCTCCTTTGGCGCGGGCATATTTTCCAGCCAGGAGGACAAGGTTGAGAGCCTGCTCCACAGTTCCAAGCCCCTTCTGGAAGCCATATTGCAGGTCGGTTATGATGTTGTTCTCCCGGGCCCATGATTGCAGTCGGTCCAGGAGTAGTCGACCTGCGATCTTGCCCATGGAGTCCAGAAGGGAGATTGGTCTGTAGCATGCGGGGTCATTGCGGTCGCCTTTTTTAAAAATTGGTAATAGGATTGAGGTAGACCAAGACTGGAAGAGGCCAATTGAGGCTGCTGCTGACATGACCCGTAAGATTATTTTCGACCAAAAGTCCACGTCGTAGAGGAACAGGTCCATTGGGACCCCGTCGGGACCTGGGGCCTTTCCGGTTTTTGAGGCCTTAATTGCTTTTGTTATTTCATTGAGGGAAAAACGTATATTGATCGGATAGATGTCATTTTGCTCCACACAGAGGTCATTGATTTGTGTGCTTGATGGTGCATCGGATGGAGTTCCGAAGATTTTAGAAAAATGGAGGACCCATTCGGCCTCCGTTATTGCCACATCAAAATGGTTGGGATCAGTACTATTGGCCATGAATGGTGATCTTACGACTTCCCAGAATGTAGTGCTGTCTTTCCTTTGGGCACTATCGTGTAAGCGCAGCCAAAGGTCGCGTTTAATTTGCTTTTTCCGGTCTTTCCGAGCAGAATTATAGTTTTTCCTCAGTTGAGAGATTTCATCCGAGTCTCTCATGGGCTTGCGCAAGGCTTCTTTTAGGGCTGTAAGTGCCTTTCGACAGGTGGAATCGAACCACCTCGTGGTCGGGAGCTGAGTCTTGTTTTTTAAGTTGACAAATAGCTCGTCCCTTATTGTATCTTGGATGTTTTGGAAGCATCTGACAATCGTTTCTGGCGGCTCTTCTGGAGACATACATTTGGATAGCCAGTGATGGGTTTTTCTCCAGATCCTCTGTGTCATCTCGGCGGGGTCGATCTTTGCCCATTTGATTGTGTACCCGTTCAGTTTCTTCATGGACACTAGGTGTTGTTCAAGGGAGCTAGGCTTAACAGAGTATACTCCTGCTTGCGGCATGTTGATTGTCACGCTAAGCGGGTAATGATCACTTATTGGGTTAGTTCCAGTTTCATAATTCATTAGTTGACCTTTTAATGAGTTTGAGGCTATTATATAGTCGATGGTTGTAGCACAGCCTCGCCCATGGAAGGTGGGCAGGTAGTCACACTGCGGATCGACTAATTCATTTACGAAGTCCAAATCTAGAGAGAAGAGGATTTCGTTGAGTTTATTTCCGCATAGCGAATGTGCAAAGTGAGGAATGGGGTTGCCGAGTTCGTTCTGGAGAACGCAATTACCGTTTTTGTAGTTTGTGCACATAGGAGAATTAAAATCACCGCCCCAGATATAGTAAGTAGGGGAAGTTTTATTGTCTTGTTGTAAGGAGGTTAGAAATGCGACAATCTCAGCTAAATTAGACCAACATTCCAAGGGGCCTAAATTATTGTAGTAGTTTATGAGTATGAATTTACAGTCTGTAGATGCTACTGTCTGCGTGACCTGCGTAATTTGGATAATTTGGAAAGTGGATGACTCCTTTAGCAATTTCACTCTAAGTGGGAGGGTATTGGCGATGTAAGTTGCAAGCCCCCCTTTTGGTCTGCCCATATTTCCGGGTACTGCCTGGGTAAAGATGGTTTTGTAACCTGCAAGATGTGATGGAGTTGTGCACCAGGTTTCTTGCAGACACAGAATATGGTGTTGCTTTGCTGTGTCGAGCCACGAAGATGATGTTATTTTTGAAGTCAAGCCTGCGATGTTCCAATATACAGTTGAAACGCCCAGTTCCGTGATAACCGATGAGGTGCTTGATACGGTTAACAAAGTATTTGGCAGAGTATTTGCAGGCGTAGTTTCTAATAATTCTCGTTGAATAGCCTGATGGAATTCGGCTGGGGCCCTAGATGCTACTGTTGGCTGATGACATAAACCGGAAATGGTTTCGCCCTCTAATGGAGGATTTACTTGGGCGACTTTTTTCCGAGCATTCTTGCTAATGGTTAGTGTTTTCTGTATAGGATTGTTATTATTTTCAGGGTGAAATTCTAGAGGTGCCGGGTATTGTACTAGGTTTACTGGTTGAGTTGAGGAGTGGGGTTTCGCGTGGCTGGATCCCTCCCGGGGTGGTCAATCGACCATCTCCAAACAGTCAAAGCGATTTTGAGTCGAAAGGCCCTGCCAGCCTTCATATGGTTGATAAGATCTTTCTTGCCAGTATTGCCTCGGCCGATCTCTTGGCCCGTTTCTGTCGCCGTGTTCATGGGTGTACTCCGAGTGATCCCATGGCTCCTGGTTCCATCGGTCCCTGGGAGTTTGGTGCCATGACCATGGCGGTATGTTACGTTGCTGCCTCACTGGGGGGTAGAAGAACGAGAGATGACGGGCGTCAATCCCTCCCTTTTTTTCAAGAGATGGCCAGGAGCAAATATAATCCACTGCGGAGGGATCTCTGCATGTTACTATGATGCAGTCTCCGCGGATTGTTTTCGTGGTTTTGCCTACCCAGGCTACCCTGCGAGCTGTAGAAATTCCTCCCGAAATGTGGGACTCTAAGGGCCTGTTGATACTTAGCCACTGCATGACCTTGTTCTTAAGTGACCATGCAGTTTCAGGAGTGTCATCAGTTTTCTCAGGTACGCCTGTGAGAACTATTGTGTAGGGGGTAGCTCCTGGGGGCAAATGGGCTGGTCGTCTGGGTGCTGGTAATTTTTTCATGATATTCCTCGGAGACGGCTGGGAGGCCGTTGGTTTTAATGGGAGGGAAGCTGGCACTGTATCAGAACGGGCCTTGTTTGTATTATTGTTGTTTGTCGCTGATCCTGGGGTCTCTAGAATAGCTGAGTCTGTGTTTTTCGGTTGATGATTTGATGCAACCGAGATATTACTCCGTTGTGGTTTGGGCGTTTGGGGTGGCGGGTTTTGATTTGCGGTGTTTTGATGATGGCTTTTTCGTGGTATAGTAATTGGATTTGGACAGTTTGCTGTTTTACGTGGTTGAGCTTGGATTTGCGTTTTGGGTGGCTGAGGTGGATTCCGCTGACCCTTTACTTCTATACGCGTATTAGTATCGAGGAGTGTTGCAGAAATTATGTTCAACTGAGCTTCTACATTTCTAATACTGAGTTGGATGGGTTTTAAGTGCTGGAAAAAGAGGTCTTTTATTGTCGTTAGAACTTGCGCGGTGACTTTACATGTTCTGCAAGAATTTTCAGAAGCCTCAATTGAGGTTTTCAGGACTGGTAGATTAGTTACGGGGAGAGGCAGTGCGTTTAGTTGGGTTGTGGGGTGCACATGAGTTGAAACGTGATCTAGACTAGGGGCAGTGATAACAATATTTCCAGGTGGTATTATATTACTTTGTTTAGGGATGGCTCCTTCCCTTACTCCTTGGGTGTAGAGGTTCATGCTTACACTCGTTTCCCCCTGGGTTTGGCAAATCTCCAGATCTGGAGTTGCTTCCAGGTCGTCGGTGGATTGCGAGGGGTCTGACTCTGATTGTGTCACGGACAGATCCACTACTGATGGGACAGTGTTTATATCAGGAACTGACAGAGTCACAGGAAGGGAACAGTTCTGTGAATTAAGATAAATTGGAGAAGTAGCATTTGCTATAGCGCCCAAGGAGGAACGTTTTGCGTTTGCATTCATGAGGTCTAATGACACTCTTTTCTCCATCAGGGCGATGCTCTGGTTTATTGCCTCATGGGTCCGTGTTATAAATAGATCAATGGGACCCGTGATTTGAGCGACCTCTTGTGCGTGTTTAGATTTGGTCTTTGAAGAACTCCTAGTTTTCGCTGGCATAATAATGCCTAATGGGTGTAATTTCAAAGTTGAAAAGGGGGTGGCCCGGTCTGGTCTCTGCCGGTCACTAACGGGCAACAACGGGCCCGCCCTTGGCCCGGGCTTCGCCCCGGGCTGCGACCCGCGCGCGTCCCGCGTTGCGCGTTGAGGGGCTTGCTTAAATAACTGAAGGTAAGTAGGGGGCGTGGCACTGGGAGGGGGCGCGGCTCACGCGGGAAGAGGAAACAGCTGATGGATTTGACGCTGTTCCTCGCAGTCCCGGGGCCGCGCCTCTCACCTCCTCTGCGGCCTCGCGTTGGCTTCCTCCTCCCTCTTGTGGACGGTAACAAAAGTTTTTTCACAAGCTACTCCTGTAGCGCTTGTCTGGCAGCAGTTAGGGCGTTGGTTCACAGAAACCTCAATGCGAGCGGCACCCGCGAAGCGGGGGCCGCGAGAGGTTATAGGCACCTGATGGGGGCGGGCACTGGGAGGGGGCGCGGCTCACGCGGGAAGAGGAAACAGCTGATGGATTTGACGCTGTTCCTCGCAGTCCCGGGGCCGCGCCTCTCACCTCCTCTGCGGCCTCGCGTTGGCTTCCTCCTCCCTCTTGTGGACGGTAACAAAAGTTTTTTCACAAGCTACTCCTGTAGCGCTTGTCTGGCAGCAGTTAGGGCGTTGGTTCACAGAAACCTCAATGCGAGCGGCATTCATTTAAATCTAGTCTTCCTATTTAAAATAGTTGTCTATTGTCTGAGGTTCATAGTAATACATATATGACTCGGAGAATCCTGCTGAATAAATGCACATAAACCATAAATATGATGGTCCTACTGAACTATAAAAGCATGTCGTATGCTGGCCATGTTGCTTGTCCAAGACATTAAGCATCTCCAAAACTGGTAATTTTACCACAATGGTATAAAAGATTTGCAAATGCCATAATAGGACCTGTGGATCATCATTGTTTCAAGTGGCCGGTAAAATGGAGATTTTCTAATGACTCGTCCGCAACGTCCCTCGAAGCACCCACGCCACTCTGCACTCCAGGGAACTCCACCAGCTCCCTATACACAAACACACTCACTTAAAACTACTCATACACACCTACAAGGCTCCCCACAACATAGGCCGATCTCACCTCAATATATGCATCCACTTCCACCAACCCTCCAGGCACCTCCAAACAGCCGATCTCTCACTCGTCCACATCCGCCACATACACAAGAACAGAGCGGAAGGTCATGCCTTCTCACACATCGTCCCCAAAGCTTGAAAGGACCTCCCCCACCACATCAGGTCCTCTGTGTTGCTCCTCGAATCCTGCAAAAAGCTGAAGACCAGCCATTCTATTAACTCCAGGCAATCCCCCGCATGCCCACCAGCAAATGGCTGAATAGTGTACCGGGTAATTCGCATACTATAAAAATCTGCATAGCAGGAAGTAAGTAATTCTGTGACTATATACACATGTATTCCTGCATCATTAGCCTTCGCTTTTGGAAAATACCAGTCAACGTTTTTTAAATTCATCACTGGCTGAATGAGAAAAATGCTGTAATGCGATACACTTTTCAACAAACGTTTGCCAAAGGTCTTTCTTTAGTCTGACTTCAATTATCAATCACTTTCAATCAAGTTACCAACTGTTTTTACATGTTCATGCCACCACTCTTTCCCCAATTGAAACAGACGGTCTTACTTTCCGAGTGTTTGCTTGTCTATCTTTGCAACTACTGGTTCCCCATGGGACACAGGAAGGATTATTACTGCATTCTGACCCAAGGGGGGGGCACAAAAAAAGGAGGCGTTTTAATTCTGTGCACCCCACTTTTCATGCTTATGTTGCACTATATACAGTATAGTAAGGTAGACTTTATTAACCGTGCGATTACTTAAACTCTTTGCAGTATAAAACACATAAGAAACGCACCCCCTCGTGTTCACCCTCACCTAAGGAGCTTCCAGGTATTCGAAGTAAAAATGCACATTGCCTGCATGGGCTCGGTTTACTGCTTTGTGTCCTTTTAAGACTTCTACTTAAAATGAATTAAAATGTGGGATCAACTCCTATTCACACCAATTTTTGCTTAGTCCTGTAAGGATCAATGGTTATATAAAATCCGTTGGGGTCATTCCCCCCGTAATATCGGTTGTCATTGATAAAAGTACTTGATGTGCCCCTACTGGGCCCCACACTCTCTTTGTGATTAGATTGTCTGTACTGAGAGCCCCTTGGTTGAGTGACATCCGTCGGGGCTAGGGCGCTAGCTGGTTTAATTACTGAGTGATTGGGACCCTGAAATCTGCAGTCTGTTGCTGGGAGTCAAGTGCAATTCTAATTTGAGGAGTAAACTTGACGGCTCTAGCAAGTAAGCAGGTAGTAGTTTCTGAGAAGAACCATTCTAAGGCCTTTATCCTGTAGCAAACTATGGTGATCGCTGGCCAAGCCAACTTGGGGCAGCAGCATAGAAGATGTAACCAAGATTCCCTGTGGTAATTGCATAGCCTACTGGGTGCGGTGCACGAGGGAAGTAGCAGGTGCCGAGTGGGTGCCTGGCAACGACGGCGGTGTGCCATATTTGTCACCACCCCCCTCCCGAGACCCATGGTGTGATAATTTGTCACACCTCAAGTGCAATCAGGTTTCTCTAAATAGAGCAACCACAGACTATTTTAGATTGCATTTTTCTCACTATTTTTCACATTTCACGTCCTCTGGTTAGGGTGGGCCTTAACGCGCCTATACCGCAGAGGTTCAGATCTTTGGCCCTGAAGAATGCCTGGTAAATAACATCATCAAGGTAGAAACATGTCGACCCCACACAATGGGATAACAATCCATTCAGGCTTTCCATTCCACACCCTGTTTTTAGCGTGTCTAATAAACTTTTTTTTATACAATCTAGACATTTTTAAATCACCACATTTTCACTTTCACTTGTCACTCAATCAAATCCAGCTCCACAGTAGTTCTGGCGTTGAAGCACACCGGGGAGGCACTCGGCTTATTCTGGTGGGGCCCGATGATGAAGCATGTCACCAACTAGGTTGGTGAGTGCGGGCTTTCTTAAGAATCTAATAGGATTCTCCATGCTTGCTCTTCCTGTAAGAAGGCACACTCTTCTGTTGTTTTCATTACCATGACCGGGGGATGAAGAGTGCTCCTTAAATAATTTTCCCTCTCCCTCTTGTTGATATTAAGTAATTGCATAGCCGGCAGGAGACGTTGTTGTCTTTTTGTGTTGAAATCCAAGATCTTGAGGGCAGTGAGGCACAAAACAGGATTTTCCTTCTCGTTGGAGCGGAGAGTGAGTCTTGCACGTACAGTTGAGCTTTCCCGAGAATGTATGAATTGTCAAGTGCCACTGTAAGGGAGTTGTACCGGAGTGAGGATCAATCCAGTTCAAACGAGATGGTCTGGACTTGGCGCTTCACAGATTTGGCCCAGGCAGAGTAAGGAATTTCATTAAGGCATTAAGGGGCATGCTCTCTGCCTCTATTTTCAGACAATCCATTGCTTGATCCAGCTTAGTGTGCCATGGGGAACCCGCTGCGGTAAAAATCGTTTTTAGAAAGTATTGAGTGGTTTCGGGGGCTTTCAGTACTCTGATATAGTATTTTATTGGGTCCCCCTGTAGTGCCAACTCTGGTCTATTTAGTCCTAATCCAGCCTTAGCCTGGTGTTCCTTGCTTGTCTGGGAAATGATCTTATAAGCTTTGATCTGGGCTGCATTGATGATTTTCTCTAATGCGCCAGGGAAGGCTGTAATTAGTTTTGCCCGAAGTACTGTCAGCATCGGTTCTGTGGATGGACTTGCAAGGCGATAGAAGTCTAGGCTAAGTGACAAAATTATTTTGTTGATTCTCGGTGTTAGCTTCTTTATGTGTTTAGCTGCCGTAGCACTCTGTTACCCATACCCCCATGTAGCTGTCTTAATTCAGTGCTCGCCCAGAGACCAGGTTGCTTGCTTTTTGTGCGGGTATTTGCCAAAGATTATTATCTTTGTCTTGTGCTCGTTGATTTGCAGGCTGTTTTCCTGGTTGTACACTGCTAGACTTGTTAACCCCTTCGACGCTCATGACGAGCTCAGCTCGTCATGAGGTACACCTCTCGTACGCTCATGACGAGCTCGTCATGAACCGCGGGTTTTTAAAAACTTCAGCGCACAGCGGGAAAATGCGCCGCACGCATGGAGTTAATGCTCTTTGGAACCCTACCCTGGTGTCATCCATGATCACTGTGTCGTCCACATACTGAAGGGTTCCCAGGGTCATCTTGCCCAATCTCGGAGGTACTAGGCTGGCGTCTTTCAAGACATGCCCCAGGTCTGCTGTATACAGGTTCAATAATAGTGGGGCCAATACACAACCCTGCTTTAGTCCGGCGTTAGTTTCAATTATCATGTTTGCAATTGTTTGACCTGGATCCATGTCCACTCAGAGTGCTTTTATCGCTTTTAAGAGGGTTCCCGGGATTCCCCATGATTCAAGTTTTGCCCGTAATCATCCTCGATTAACTCTGTCGAAGGGCATGGAGTAGTCTATAAAGCAGCAAAACAGGGCAGCTTGTTACTCATTACCGCTTGCTTTGAGAGGTAAGACAGCGCTAAGATGTTTGATGACTTTGGCTGCAGCCTTAGACCTCTCTAAGATGGGAGGGCCCACCTTGTATGATTCACTCGTGTACAGGCCCTTTGCATACTGTTCCCACACATTGCCAGCAACACTATTTTCTTTGTGTGGGCTACGGGAGCTCAGGCTATTGATGTATCTCTATATATACAGTATATATTTTACATGTTTGGGTGCATTTCTTGCACAAAATACAGTGGCATAAGAGCTAATATTCATAAACAACCATCAAATATTGAACTTTTTTCACAGGTGCCTGTCAAATCATCATAATTGAAGAGCCAGGGGACTGGCCTACAGGATGGCCCACGGGGAGTAACTTCATCAACCTTTGGAAATTCCCACTTAATCCAGCATTAACATGGGCATCTGAAATCAACAAGAGGTGTATCCTACTAAGCCCATGAAAGGTGTAAAGGTGAGCTGCAAGATGGTGATTGAACTGCATGAGAAACAAATTCCATTGACATGTCAAAATCGAACACTTCCTTTGGCATTGAGCTGGCAGCAGTCACTAAAATGTGCAAGGAGAACAACAACTCCAGTGGTAACGTATGTGGGTATGAGAGGGGATTGATCCAAGCACCCATGAGAGAAAATTAGGCTAGAGCAGAACTAGTGGTAAGCGCTAGGGGCCCCGGGGAGCAATGAACAACATGAAGATGCCACAGGGAATAAGTGTGGTGTTTCAAGCAGCAGCCACTATCTCAAAGAAGCCGGGAACAAAAACATAGGCGACTGATCTGGTCAAAAAATACACCAGTGGAGATGTCCTGATGGGATGGAGTGCACAGCAAGTGGGTGCATACAGTGATAACCCACACTTGTCCAAATGTAAGCACATAGTGACTTTGCTTGTGTTTGACTGAAGTGCAGCGGTAGCCCAACTGAGCCGGAACCAAGCCCAGAGTCATCATGGGAAAACTGAAAGTGGTGCAATGGTACACAAAACACAAGTGCTTATGGAACTGACGGGAGAGAAGGCGAACACCCCAGGACAGCAATCTGTACGCCAGCACAGGATAGGCCAAATCCAGGACAGCAGATGGGCACTGGAGACAAAAATAGATACTGTGAATCTGGAGACTAAATTACTCTGCACAGTGCAGCACAAGAAGATCGACAGAGGGAGCAGAGCAGAGTCACTGTGACTACAATCAAACCAAATGTAGGGGATATGCAGATACAGGTTCTAGAACTGTAACAAAGATTATACTTCTCGGACGATCAAACAGAGGACTCTGATGGATGGTCACACACAAACATCAGAAGAATGGTGGGTCCCAGACAAACATCAGAAGAATGGTGGGTCTACCAGAACAGAGGACCCCAAGGCTTTAAATTAGAAACAGTAGCTCAGCTCAGTAGTGCCCCTAAAGACCCTGGCCAAATTCTTCTGAATAGAAAGGTTTGACAGAGCCTCATTACTGGCCCCAGCAGCTGCAACTATGCCAAGACCCCTGCAAAAGACCCCAAAACACTAAGCTATTCTGGTTGATCATGCCAATGTGTTAATCTTTTCAGACTACAATGGTGAGGAATATCAACAAAGATTCTCCTTCATGGCAGTGGAGAAAAAAAATATGAGATATGAACTTGAAGTCCATGGTGATTCTGTTTCCAACTAAACTAAAAGCCTTGGCTAACAGACAATTGTTTCATTATGAGAGCCTCTGAAGCATGGGGCTTGGCGTAGAAGCTGAGAGGGATGATGCAGGTCTTACCTCCAGACCTAGTCTCTGTAATAGGGAGTATCGGGCTGGTATGCTCCACGAGGACTGGGGGTAAGCTGCACTTCTTTGAGCTCGGACGGGGAGAAGTTATGCTACAGCGTGCTGCGAATGCCGGACCGCAGCATTGCAACGTGGTGCACGAGCAGACCCTCCGGGTTGGGGACCTCGGGTGGAAACTTGCCGTCTACTTGGCGAGGGGCCCGGGACCGCATCACATGCATCAGAAAGGACGCAGCCTTCAGTTGGAGAAGGTGGCACTTCCCCGCAGCAACAAGCCCATGAGTCTAGTTGGTGAGCCCTCCCGGTTCCCCAGCGTGAAGCTGGATGGCGGCTTCTTCCGCGCAGCTAACAGTCTTGGAGATGCGTCCCAATGCGCTTACAGAGACAGCTCTACTCCCGAGCGCCTGGGAAAGTCTTTTTATCTATTTTTTATCTAATAACTAATGAAAGACTGCCCCCCCCCCCTGTAAAGTACTGATGCTTGCTCATGGTTTAACCCCTTCCATGCGGCCGCGATTCCCCTGCTGTGCGGTAAACACACGAACAGGGCGGGGCCGTGACGAACTCCAGCCGTCGTCAGCACACGAGCACCGTAGTGCATGAAGGCTGGGGTTCGTCATCAGCATGGAAGGGGTGAAAAAGGGTTCCAGGATGCCTGACCCTAACATAGCCGCCAGTGGTGACTGTTTTTCCCCTCCTGACCTTCTTCCTGACATAACCCCTACCAGGACTACGCCTGACCTCAAGATGACGCCCGTAAATTCTCAGGACCATGGCTCCCCCCACCCCACTAACTAAGCTGACTACCCCCGAGTGCACCTTAGCTATATCACGACTGCGGAGTCAGAGCACCATGTCCGACGCCCGGTGGAGCTGCTCTGTTCAGCTAAAGAGGAGATTGGCCTTGGTTCACCCCCTGACCATCACCTACCCACCCGGACCTTGGGCACAGTTTCTCTCCGTCTCCCTGTCTCCACACCCCCCTTCCTCTTTGTTTTTCTGCAATTTTCCTTTTATCCTTTCTGTCTATCCCTCTACCCGATGACCGTTGGAGCTACTTGGCGAGCTTTAGGGGAGACTGATAGTCGATTACCTCCTCATGCCGTCGCCTACCCACTCGGTTTCTGGGCTTTCTTCCCCTTCCCCCCCCCCCCAGTCGCTCATTTCTGCTTCCCCCCGTCTTGTCCCCTTTCACTCGTACTCTTTTCAACTTCTGTCCTTTGCCCTCACCTGCCCTTGCCCTTTGTCCCCACCCTGTTTATTTTTTTGGGAACTTCTCCCCTCACCACTTGAGACTGAACTATTTTGTCTGATGCCCGATGGAGCTACCTGGTTTAGCTATAGGGGAGATGGGCCGTGGATTCCCTCCTTGGTCGTCACCTACCCAGTCGGTCTTTAGACAGACTTCCTTTCGTCTCTCCTTGTTGTCTCTTCCCTTACCCTCCCTTTCTCACCTCCCCTGCCCCCTCCACTACTTTTCTCTCTCCTTTCTCTCCTCTCCTAATGTATTGCCTATTTTTTTGATGTAATGTGTAATTGCTGATCTTTTTGTTACATTGTTGTTTCTCATGTAAAGTGCTCTGATACCTTCGGGTCTAGCCAGCGCTATATAAAACTCTTTAAATAAATACAAATAAAAAAATAAAAAAAGGAAGAGATCAACTCAGATCAGATACATAAACATTACAACAAATAGCACTAAAAAAAAAAAGAGTGAAGCAATTTCTGCAGCAGTAAGGTTGGACACAAATGACATTTCAGCAGGAGATCGTTGTCCAGGGGGCGCGAAGACATCACAAAGTGAGACCTGCACCAATGTACAGATGACATCTTTGGTGACCCTAATTACCTCAGAAACCGTACTCTGACAATCGTAAATAAGTTGGGCTTTTAAGAAACCTCAGATGTTAGACATGCCTTACTGGAAACTGCTACACATGTTTATTGATAGTAACATCCGTGCAGGGTCATGGAGGGAAGGAAAAGGAACGATATGCTTAAATTGGTATTGTTACATTAATATAATTGATAAGTCCCCAACTTTACACCCTTATATGGAGTAGCCTACTGTGGTCATACAGGCTTACACTCCCACTAGTGTGTAGACAACTTAGCAATAACAGCACTTTAGTGGTTGTTTTGGTTAAGTTTCATATCAAATTTAGGGATAGAATTAATATTTTATATAGGGTTGAGTAGATATAGAGCTTAGTTGGGGTGGATGGGTATGGACAACAGAGCCCATGTCAATAAAAACTAAGAGCAAGGGAAACACACTACTTCTGGGTTGGAAAATCTAAAGTAGACTGGGCGCAAATCTAAACAATCAGGTGACACATTAAATAATACACAAGTTTTCAAGAATCCACACTGACCAATGAACAGCCACAGTTTACAGTGGACAATGACACAGCCAATTAAAAATATGGGCAGAGAGTGGGCAGAGCTTCAAGTCCCTACCTACCTGAATACAGCATGCCTCGCTGCCCATGCTCGACCTAAAAAGTTCGATAAAGTCCGCCAAGGAGGCAGAGGAGAGCAACCCATGCCCTCGAGAAATAGAGAATGGACAAATGGTGCATCCAGGAGTGACAGGATCACCACATGGCAAGCAGTGGCTATAGGTGGCCATCATAAATACCCCATAGAGGCCAGCCAGGACCAACAGAGAAGCAGCCAGCAGCATGCACTGGATACAGTAAAGCCTTCATAAACTATCTGTTCAGGAGTGATGAGGAGGAGAAATGTAGCCACTGCTGATGTTCTTGAGTGTGTCAAGGAGTGATGAAGGGTCGTCCACTGGCATCTACTGGGTATAGGTAGCCAAGAGTGGCACGGTTGGGATCGGGAATCCAGGCACACACGCACAGAATGTGGTTTTGAAATTGACTCATTGTTTGATAAGAGTTCCAAACAGAAGCCCGTTAAACAGCTACCGCATGTCATGACTGTCTCAAACTTTATCTCTCCTACTAAAAAGGCACATCAAGATCAATCGATATCTAAAAACCTTTAGCATGTCTGTACATACCTGTTCCCCTGAAATACCACCTTTCGACAATCTGTCAACTTACACAAACATTAATTTGAACAGCTTAGAATATATTTTTATATTAGGTATTGTAAAGTCGCTCAAAATACTAACTGCTTATAGTATAAGATATTGTTCAAAACATCCCTCTAGTTAGAATGTGTAAAGTGTGTGATCACCTGGCCATCCTTATTTTCCAGAACACAAACCTGTTGCCCACTAAATTCACATACCATAAAATTAAAATCACCCACCCGGAGCACAAAATGTGGATGATCTTTTGAACTCACTTTTGTGATCACATCATTTAACTTATCCATAATAGTTGTACAGTGGTGGTTGAATATGTTCTGATCAAAATTGACAACCAAGAGATCTGCTGTACCCAATCTTGACAACAGTAGTAATTGATACCCGGGGGAGGATCCAACAGATTGACCTTTATATACCAGGAAACTTAATAGAAATTAGAATAGCTAGTCCTCCGCTTAACCTCTCGATAAACAGTGGGCAAAGCAAGGTTTCAAACAGAGGAAAAGCCATTGATATGAAAGTCTTACAGAACCCAAGTCTCTTGCAACAAATTAAGTCAAACTGTAAAGTCCCGCCAGTCATCATTGACAAACTTTGAGCAAACCCAATCGATGTTCCAGGATAAGAAGTTAAACTTTTTTTCAGTACATGGTGTTCTAGATGGTACACATATGCTTTATTTGGGATTCATGTGTTTAGAAGCATCTAAGGTTGAAATAATAGTAGGAGGAATAAACTGCTCATCTATGTCTGTCAGGTCGGACCGTGGCTCAAGGACCACCTCCACCCCAATTTTGGACATCGCTACACTGTCAAACAGGCCTTTGACTACCTCTGGGAGTCAATAAATGTCCTGAATGTTAGAGAGGGGTAAACAATTACTAGTTGGAATTGGGGTAATGGGGGAACACGCGGTCTGTGTAATCAGGCCCATGGAAGGCATCCAGAACCTTCCTGGTGGTCGGTAGAAGTAACCCAATGGGAGAAATGCTACCCTGCCCTTAAATGGACAAGTGGATCCCAGCACGTTGAAGGCTCTAGGAACAAGGGCAGGGGATCTAAAATTTACAATGATACAATCAACCTCTCTACTTTGCTTGGAGGGGCCAACCCAGCTCACTCTCTGGGCCATGATTATATCATCATGAAAGGGTGCACGTGAGTCCAGGTTATCGTGGAGCTAGTGAGTGACTATTGCACAATCCCTCAAAAGATTCAGACTTGTCCTCCACCAGGGGAGGGATTCCTGCTAGAACCATCACATAAGGGCACGCCTCAGGGGGGAGCGAAGTAGTAGGTCACGCCGAATTTGAGAAGGCAGGAGGGGTTAACAGACCTTTTTGACCTTCATTATTTCTCGATGGATTCATAATACAACTTTGTCCCACTTTACCCTTTGACCTCACTGCGCACTTGGCCCTGACAATGGCCCCCGACAATCCCAGCAAGGCATCATTAACTTTTCCCCTTACTATTCTATTTGCTACACCTGACAACCAGGCTAGCAGACGACGGAGGTGACAGGCGTAAAAAGGTCGCTGAGACTCAATAGTCTAAGTGTATCCATCGAGGGGTAAAGTTCAGCCAATAGGAGCGACTGTAAGATCTTGCAGGAGTCCTCCATAAGTTCATCAGTGTGGGACCTTCTGTAACGTAAGTCTCCCAATGACCCCACAACAAGAGAAAGACACTGTGGAGGTGGGGGGAGGGGAGGGTGAAGATACCTGAGGTGCTAAGTTCATGAGTAGAGCCTGTGAAGCCTGATTTATATATCGAGATGATGCTCCATGCCTAGCGCGTGTCCCAGCTTTCCCTCCGATTGCCCTCTTGCTGACTGGGAAATGATGTTGAGGGATAGTGATTTCATGCCCTGCCATAACAGGAGAGATGGTGGCACAAACAATTTTATCAAGTAATGTGGCAGTGAGCGATGTCGACCCAGGCATGGGCTCAGCACGAAGGTCCATAGCAGCCTTGTTAGCCTCATTAGCTGTACGGGCTGAAGCCGAGCCCAGGTTCACTGAACGACGCCTCTCAGCCAGAGCAATCTCAGTGCTAATCACTCCCATGGCCCTCTCCAACATTCTGTCAACTGAGGTGCACTTCACAGGTGGAGCAGAGACAGGATGCCCACCAGTAACCTCTTTCTTTACCATGTTACCACACAGGGTCCGTTAGAGCACAATCAAGCAAGACAGGCTTGTGGGGTAAACTGTAAGTGTAGACTGATGACAAAAATACACAAACATAAAGAATAACAAGTTGAACGAGAAACAAAAACAAAGTATATGCTAAATGAATTAAACAGAGAAGTATTTTTGTCGAGACAATAACAATTTGAACAAGACACACATACAAAAGAAGTATGTTGAATTAGATAAACCAAAGTAAAGAAGGGTATGTCCAGCGCGATACACACAAAGGCGTAGATGTTGAATATAATACCCAAACCTAAAGAATTATATGCCCAACAAAACTCCAGGTAAAGTATACGCTGAACAAGATTTGTCAACACAAAAGAGCATATGTTGAAGAAAATACCCCAACATAATGAAGTACCTGTTGAACAAGATACACAAACAAAGCAGTGCATGTTAAATCAGATGCACAAAATAAAATTAACACATACCCAACAAGACATACAAGACTACAAAATGTAATTACCACATGCCCAACAAGAAATGCAAAACTAAACACTACATGCTGACCAAGATACACCAATATAAAGCAGTACATGTTAAAAGAGACGTACAAACGTAAAGAAGCACGTCTTGTATCTAACACACAAAGACGTACATACCTAACAAAACAATAAAATAAAGGAGGACAAAGTACATAAACAATCCCCTTTAGTACAAGACACAATATATAGATATACAAGAAGATAAGCAGAAAAACATCGGCGTGTGCAAATAAGATACAGAAACAAGTAGATGTACAAGGAGAATAAGCGACAAACATACAGCAGTACACCAGACTGAGACATATAAACGTTTACATAATGTCATGGTTAACAAAACAGAGAAACGCATAGTACAAGACACCAACGTATAGGTGCCTGGAGAACTAGAGACACATGTATGGAGGCGATGCAGAATGAGAAACACCAACATACAGAAGTATATGTAAAATGAGACACGTGTGAAGTGTGCTAGAACATGAGACAAGGACAATGAAGAACAGAACACGCAGAATGATACACTTGAGAAGTACACACACAGGGAGAAATAAAATGCTTATTTGAGCATACAGATTAAAACAAGCAAATGAGGAATACAATTAGAAAGCTAGTCAAACATGTATAAGTATACAGCGACACAAACATAAATAGAGAAACAGAAGCACATGCTAGACAAAAACAGGAACACGTGAAGCCCAAACATGTTCACAGAAAGAAGCGCACCCAGGTCAGCTGACAGAAAGTCCGACAAAAGTATGACACACCCGTGTTCATAGGTATACACTCAGCACTGTGTGTGACGCAGGCGTTGAGAGCCGAGGTGTGCACGCGGAAAAGTGTTTATATCCGGCAGGCAGGTTCAGACAAGCCACGCATGCGCACAAACAAGAGATACAATATTCTCCAGCGGTCCCTCCCCTGGGGCTTCAGGGATCAGACCTGCGGCTCTGCCCAGAATGCCTTTGGCTACAGATGGAAAAAAACATAACTTCATTCAGGAGATCAAATTACACACCGAACAGAAGCTGTGGTGATTTACGAGCCTCAAATCAGCCTCTGTGGGGATGAAAAGTTAACTCTCTCTGAGCCGCCTCCGTTGGAAGGAAGCGAGGGAGAGCGCGGGACTTTCAGAGGGCGCCGGACCGGCCTGCGGGGTAAATGGGAGAAGAGAAAAATCGCTTGCTTGCTAGCTATATCTGAAAGACCAGCAGGGTTGGTACAGAGAGCGTCACATGCCTTCAGGGATGGGAATGTGTCAGTCACTACTATGCCTCGGCCTCTGATAGGCTATCCGGGATTGCCATGATCTGTGGTTGCATTGCTTTTTTTACTTTGACCCCTGACGAGGCCCCAAAGTTAACCATAATTAGGAGGACGGGGGAGGGAGGGGAAAGTGAAAGAGCAAAATGCGCGTGCTGTGTTCAAACGCCAATGCTAAGCGGGGACAGGACATGTGCATGTGTACAGAGTGCACATCTCCTGTCAGTACGTGTGCACATCTCCTGTCCCCCTTCGGCAGAGAAACCGACAATAGGTGCGTCGCTAGGCGAGACCTAAAAACTCAGTAACAATGCCATAATGCTTGCACAACTGGGAGATGGACTATGTATATGGAGAGAGACAAACATCTCACATCCCCAGAATATTACTTTTATTGCCTCTGACATATCTTATAAACTAGGACTGGTACAATTCTGATGGTGGTGGGCATGATAGGACATATCATAATGTAGAAAATGCAAGCTTGAAATTATCAGATCATAACCCATTAGTCTTGACGTGGCACTCACTGTTATTCCAGCATGGAGTTTACAACCTGAGGCACTCCAAGTTGCTGCATTTTGCAGTACAACAGGTGAAGCTATTGATCAGTATTTTCAGGAGAATGGAGGATTGGTGGGTAACTAGAACGCTCAATAAGAGGCCTTCAGGTTGGTGGTGAGAGGAGTATACAGCAAGAAGAAGGGGTTAAGAGAAACGTTACTGAGGGACAAACTCACATATCGAAACTAGAACTTAACAAGCATTTGCAATGCAATAGGTCTTGCATTAGGAAAGTTTGAGCTATTGGTATTGTAAATGACAATTTTTTTATTTATTGTATTGTAAGTGAATTTACATATTATGTGTTGGTTTTGAAAATAGCAAAATTAATAGCTTTGTCATTTACAATGCCAATAGTTCTAACTTTCACAATGTGACACCTATAGCATTTGTAATGCAATATGTGTTGTATTTACGTGAGTTAGATGTATTGATATTACAAATATCTATGTTTTTTTTTAAAATAATTAATACTTATTATGTTCAGTGTATTTTATTGTGCCGAAAATCCAAGAACAGTAGTGAAATATTAAAAAAAAATTGTGACATTTGTAATAAAGCTTGAAACATTGAAAGAACATATTTGAACCAGTTCTTGTTGAATGGTTGCACAGATTGATGCTGCGGTGGCGCCGAGTGATGTTCTGGTGATGACGAGTGGGGGCTAATGTGTGAGGGTGCAGTGTGTGAGGGTACAGTGTGTGAGAGGGCAGTGTGAGAGGGGGCAATGTAGTGTGTGAGAGTGTAATGAGTGAGTGAGGGTGCGGGGTGTGTGAGGGTGCGGGGTGTGATTGTGCAGTGTGTGTGGGCCCTAAAGTAGTGATGTGGTGCTGTCCCCGAGTGACGTGGTGGTGCCCCCGAGTGACGTGGTGGTGCCCCAGAGTGACGTGGTGGTGCCCCAGAGTGACGTGGTGGTGCCCCAGAGTGACGTGGTGGTGCCCCAGAGTGACGTGGTGGTGCCCCAGAGTGACGTGGTGGTGCCCCAGAGTGACGCGGCGGTGCCCCAGAGTGACGCGGCGGTGTCCCAGAGTGACGCGGCGGTGTCCCAGAGTGACGCGGCGGTGTCCCAGAGTGACGCGGCGGTGTCCCAGAGTGACGCGGCGGTGTCCCAGAGTGACGCGGCGGTGTCGCAGAGTGACGCGGTGGTGTCCCAGAGTGACGCGGCGGTGTCCCAGAGTGACGCGGCGGTGTCCCAGAGTGATGCGGCGGTGACCCAGAGTGATGCGGCGGTGACCCAGAGTGATGCGGCGGTGACCCAGAGTGATGCGGCGGTGACCCAGAGTGATGCGGCGGTGACCCTGAGTGATGCGGCGGTGACCCTGGGTGGTGCCCCAGAGTGATGTGGTGGTGCCCCAGAGTGATGTGGTGGTGCCCCAGAGTGATGTGGTGGTGCCCCAGAGTGATGTGGTGGTGCCCCAGAGTGATGTGGTGGTGCCCCAGAGTGATGTGGTGGTGTCCCAGAGTGCTGTGGTGGTGTCCCAGAGTGCTGTGGTGGTGTCCCAGAGTGCTGTGGTGGCGTCCCAGAGTGCTGTGGTGGCGTCCCAGAGTGCTGTGGTGGCGTCCCAGAGTGCTGTGGTGGCGTCCCAGAGTGCTGTGGTGGCGTCACAGAGTGCTGTGGTGGCGTCACAGAGTGCTGTGGTGGCGTCACAGAGTGCTGTGGTGGCGTCCCAGAGTGCTGTGGTGGCGTCCCAGAGTGCTGTGGTGGCGTCCCAGAGTGCTGTGGTGGCGTCCCAGAGTGCTGCGGCGGCGTCACAGAGTGCTGCGGCGGCGTCACAGAGTGATGCGGCGGTGTCACAGAGTGATGCGGCGGTGTCACAGAGTGATGCGGCGGTGTCCTAGAGTGATGCGGCGGTGTCCTAGAGTGATGCGGCGGTGTCCCAGAGTGATGCGGCGGTGTCCCAGAGTGATGCGGCGGTGTCCCAGAGTGATGCGGCGGTGTCCCAGAGTGATGCGGCGGTGTCCCAGAGTGATGCGGCGGTGTCCCAGAGTGATGCGGCGGTGTCCCAGAGTGATGCGGCGGTGACCCAGAGTGATGCGGCGGTGACCCAGAGTGATGCGGCGGTGACCCCAGAGTGATGCGGCGGTGACCCAGAGTGATGCGGCGGTGACCCAGAGTGATGCGGCGGTGACCCAGAGTGATGCGGCGGTGACCCTGAGTGATGCGGCGGTGACCCTGAGTGATGCGGCGGTGACCCTGAGTGATGCGGCGGTGACCCTGAGTGATGCGGCGGTGACCCTGTGTGATGCGGTGGTGCCCCTGGGTGGTGCCCCAGAGTGATGTGGTGGTGCCCCAGAGTGATGTGGTGGTGCCCCAGAGTGATGTGGTGGTGTCCCAGAGCCCAGAGTGATGTGGTGGTGCCCCAGAGTGATGTGGTGGTGCCCCAGAGTGATGTGGTGGTGTCCCAGAGTGATGTGGTGGTGTCCCAGAGTGATGTGGTGGTGTCCCAGAGTGATGTGGTGGTGTCCCAGAGTGATGTGGTGGTGTCCCCAGAGTGATGTGGTGGTGTCCCAGAGTGATGTGGTGGTGTCCCAGAGTGATGTGGTGGTGTCCCAGAGTGCTGTGGTGGCGTCCCAGAGTGCTGTGGCGGTGTCCCAGAGTGCTGTGGCGGTGTCCCAGAGTGCTGTGGCGGTGTCCCAGAGTGCTGTGGCGGTGTCCCAGAGTGCTGTGGCGGTGTCCTAGAGTGATGTGGCAGTGTCCTAGAAGTGATGTGGCAGTGTCCTAGAGTGATGTGGCAGTGTCCAGAGTGATGTGGTGGTGTTGTGTGGAGTGCAGCAGTGTGTGGCGTGCAGCAGTGCGTGGCGTGCAGCAGTGCGTGGCGTGCAGCAGTGCGTGGCGTGCAGCAGTGCGTGGCGTGCAGCAGTGCGTGGCGTGCAGCAGTGCGTGGCGTGCAGCAGTGCGTGGCGTGCAGCAGTGCGTGGCGTGCAGCAGTGTGCAGCAGTGTGTGGCGTGCAGCAGTGTGAGTAATGCAGCAGTGTGCAGTGTGAGGCATGCAGCAGTGTGAGGCGTGCAGCAGTGTGAGGCGTGCAGCAGTGTGAGGCGTGCAGCAGTGTGAGGCGTGCAGCAGTGTGAGGCGTGCAGCAGTGTGAGGCGTGCAGCAGTGTGAGGCGTGCAGCAGTGTGAGGCGTGCAGCAGTGTGAGGCGTGCAGCAGTGTGAGGCGTGCAGCAGTGTGAGGCGTGCAGCAGTGTGAGGCGTGCAGCAGTGTGAGGCGTGCAGCAGTGTGAGGCGTGCAGCAGTGTGAGGCGTGCAGCAGTGTGAGGCGTGCAGCAGTGTGAGGCGTGCAGCAGTGTGAGGCGTGCAGCAGTGTGAGGCGTGCAGCAGTGTGAGGCGTGCAGCAGTGTGAGGCATGCAGCAGTGTGAGGCATGCAGCAGCATGCAGCAGTGTGAGTAATGCATCAGTGTGCAGCGTGCAGCACTGTGGGTAATGCAGCAGTGTGCAGCGTGCAGCAGTAAAGAGGCATGGGGTGAGAGGGTGTGAGAGGGTGTGAGAGGGTGTGAGAGGGTGTGAGAGGGTGTGAGAGGGTGCGAGAGGGTGCGGGAGGGTGCGGGAGGGTGCGTGAGGGTGGGGGCGGGGTGGGGGGGTGCGTGAGGGTGGAGGGTGAGGGAGGGGAGGGGAGGGGGTGGGGAGGGTGGGGGAGGGGGGGGGGGTGGGGGGGGGGGGGGGTGGGTGAGGGGGCGGGGTGGGGGAGGGGGGGGGGTGGGGTGGGGGGTGGTGGGGGTGTGAGGGGGGGGGGGGGGGGAGGGGGAGGGGGGTGAAGGGAGGGGTGGAGGGGGAGGGGGTGGAGGGGGGGTGGGGGAGTGGGAGGGGGTGAGGGGGTGGTGTGAGGGGGGGGGGTTGGTGGGGTGGGTGTGGGGGTGGGGGAGGGGGGGGTGTGAGGGGGAGGGGGGGTGTGAGGAGGAGGGGGTGTGTGAGGGGGAGGGGGGTGAGAGGGTGAGAGGGTGAGAGGGTGAGAGGGTGAGTGAGGGTGAGTGAGGGTGGAGTGAGGGTGAGTGAGGGTGAGAGAGGGTGGGTGAGGGTGAGAGGGTGGGTGAGGGTGAGAGGGTGGGGTGAGGGTGAGAGGGTGAGAGGGTGAGAGGGTGAGAGGGTGAGAGGGTGAGAGGGTGAGTGAGGGTGAGTGAGGGGAGTGAGGGTGAGTGAGGGTGAGTGAGGGTGAGTGAGGGGTGAGTGAGGGTGAGTGAGGGTGAGTGAGGGTGAGAGGGTGGGTGAGGGTGAGTGAGGGTGAGAGGGTGGGTGAGGGTGAGAGGCTTGGGGAGGGTGAGAGGGTGGGTGAGGGAGAGGGTGGGTGAGGGTGAGAGGGGGTGAGAGGGTGAGTGAGGGTGAGAGGGTAGTGAGGGTGAGAGGGTGTGTGAGGGTGAGAGGGTGGTGTGAGGGTGAGAGGGTGTGTGAGGGTGAGAGGGTGTGAGGGTGAGAGGGTGTGTGAGGGTGAGAGGGTGTGTGAGGGTGCGAGGGTGTGTGAGGGTGAGAGGGTGTGTGAGGGTGAGAGGGTGTGTGAGGGTGAGAGGGTGTGAGGGTGAGAGGGTGTGTGAGGGTGAGAGGGGTGTGAGGGTGAGAGGGTGTGTGAGGGTGAGAGGGTGTGTGAGGGTGAGAGGTGTGTGAGGGTGAGAGGGTGTGAGGGTGAGAGGGTGTGTGAGGGTGAGGGGTGTGTGAGGGTGAGAGGGTGTGTGAGGGTGAGAGGGTGTGTGAGGGTGAGAGGGTGTGTGAGGGTGAGAGGGTGTGTGAGGGTGAGAGGGTGTGTGAGGGTGAGAGGGTGTGTGAGGGTGAGAGGGTGTGTGAGGGTGAGAGGGTGTGTGAGGGTGAGGGGGTGTGAGAGTGTGAGGGGGTGTGAGAGTGTGAGGGGGTGTGAGAGTGTGAGGGGGTGTGAGGGTGTGGGGTGTGGGGGTGTGGGGGTGTGGGGGTGTGGGGGTGTGGGGGTGTGGGGGGGTGTGGGGGGGGTGTGGGGGTGTGGGGGTGTGTGGGGGTGTGGGGGTGAGAGGGTGAGAGGGTGAGAGGGTGAGAGGGTGAGAGGGTGAGTGAGGGTGAGAGGGTGAGGGGTGAGAGGGTGAGTGAGGGTGAGGGGTGAGAGGGTGAGAGGGTGAGTGAGGGTGGGTGAGGGTGGGTGAGAGGGTGAGTGAGGATGAGGGGGGTGCGGGTGAGTGGGTTGTGAGGGGGTGAGTGGGTGTGAGGGGGTGAGGGTGAGTGGGTTGAGGGGGTGAGAGGGTTGAGGGGGTGTGAGGGGGTGTGAGGGGGTGTGAGGGGGTGTGAGGGGGTGTGAGGGGGTGTGTGAGTGTGTGGGGGTGGGGTGAGGGTGAGTGAGGGGCGAGTGAGGGTGTGTGAGGGTGGGTGAGGGTGTGTGAGGGTGAGGGGGTGTGTGAGGGTGAGGGGGTGTGAGGGTGAGGGGGTGTGAGGGTGGGGGTGTGAGCGGGTGGGGGTGTGAGCGGGTGGGGGTGAGAGGGTTGTGGGTGTGAGGGTGTGTGAGGGTCTGGGGTGTGAGGGTGTGGGGTGCGAGGGTGTGAAGGTGAGTGAGGGTGATGGGGTTGTGAGGATGAGGGGGTGAGTGGGTTGTGAGGGTGTGTGAGGGTGTGAGGGTGTGAGGGTGAGAGGGTTGAGGCGGGTGAGGGTGAGAGGGTTGAGGGGGAGAGGGTTGAGGGGGAGAGGGTGATAGGGTGTGGGGTGGGTGTGAGGGGGTGAGGGTGATGAGGGTGAGGGGTTGAGGGGGTGTGAGGGAGGGTGAGGGTGTGTGAGGGTGGGGGTGTGAGCGGGTGAGGGTGAGAGGGTTGTGAGGGTGAGAGGGTTGTGAGGGTGAGAGGGTTGTGAGGGTGAGGGGGGTGAGGGGGTGTGAGGGGGTGAGGGTAAGGCCAAGAGGGTTGTGAGGGTGAGGGGGTGGTGAGGGGTGAGGGGGTGGTGGTGTGAGGGTGAGGGGGTGTGGTGAGGGTGAGGGGGTGTGAGGTGAGGGGTGTGAAGGTGAGGGGGTGTGAAGGTGAGGGGTGTGAAGGTGAGGGGTGTGAAGGTGAGGGGTGTGAAGGTGAGGGGGTGTGAAGGTGAGGGGGTGTGAAGGTAAGGGGGTGTGAAGGTAAGGGGGTGTGAAGGTGAGGGGGTGTGAAGGTGAGGGGGTGTGAAGGTGAGGGGGTGTGAAGGTGAGGGGGTGTGAAGGTGAGGGGGATGGAGGGGGGGTGAAGTGAGGGGTGTGTGAAGGTGAGGGGGTGTGAAGGTGAGGGGGGTGAGAGGGTGTGAGGGGTGTGAGGTGGTGTGAGGGGGTGAGGGTTGTGGTGGGGGTGAGGGGGTGTGTGGGGGTGAGGGGGGTGTGGGTGAGGGGGGTGTGGTGAGGGTGAGGGGGCCACGCAGGCCAGACCGCTGGGAAGAGCCATGGAAAGAGTGAGTGCAGAAATGGTGTGGGGGCCGCATCCGCCCACTGCTCGCAGCTTCCGAGCCGTGCTGCGTCACTCGTTCTGGTACTGTTCCGCTACAGTGCAGCAGTGTGCAGCGTGCAGCAGTGCGAGGCGTGCAGCAGTGCGAGCGCCTCGTGCAGCAGTGCGAGGCGTT